>NC_134485.1:270946140-271234153 GCF_040206685.1 Ascaphus truei | reverse complement strand
GGAGGTAAATGGGGAGGTGAAGGGGGGGTGAAGGGGAGGTGAAGGGGGGTGGAAGGGAGGAGAAGTGGAGTGAGGGGAGGTGAAAGGGGGTGAGGGGAGGTGAAGGGGGTGAGGGGTGGGTGAGGGAAGGTGAAGGCCGCTCACTCACCCGTCCGGCAGGTCCCACGTGGATCTGAGGCGGGAGGCAGCGTGTTGTGGCCGCTCCCCCGCTGTGTCCTGGGCGCTCGCTCCCCCGCTGACTGTAGCGGCGCCGGGGGGGGGGGGTATCGGGGAGACACTGACACTGGCGGGGAGAGGGGGTGGGGTGGAGGGGAGGTGGAGGGGAGGGGGGGTGGAGGGAAGGTGAAGGGGGGGTGGAGGGGAGGAAGGGAGGTGAAGGCCGCTCACTCACCCGTCCGGCAGGTCCCACGTGGATCTGAGGCGGGAGGCAGCGTGTTGTGGCCGCTCCCCCGCTGTGTCCCGGGCGCCGCCATCTTGGGTACTCGGCGCCGCGAGGCAGCCTGCCTGGCCACTGGCTGTTCCCCCGCCGGGGAGGGGTGAGTTGTAGCGCCGGGGAGGGGGGGGCATGTATATGTGTGGGGGGGGAGAGGTGGGAGATATAGAAGGGGGGTCTCGCACGGCCGCTGACACTGGGTGGGGGGGGGGGCACTGAAGGGGTAATAATAGTGTGTGTCCCGCTGACTGTAGCGGCGCCGGGGGAGGGGGGGGCGGGGTGAAAGCGCGGGAGACACGGGGAGAGGAGGAGGTGCGCGCGGGTGCTGCTAACACTGTGAGCCCCGCTAATGTAGGTAACACCCCCCCCTACGTGTGTGTGTGTGTGTGTGTGTGTGTGTGTGTGTGTGTGTGTGTGTGTGTGTGTGTGTGTGTGTGTGTGTGTGTGTGTGTGTGTCCTTTGGCCCGTCACTCCGCCTCAGGCCAATGAGAGGTGTGCGGGGGCGGGCGGCCCAAGGGACCAATGAGATTGCCGCAGACATACAGTGCTTTCAGAAATATATAGTAGATGGATAGGATTTTAATGGGAAAAGCACTCCACTGGAAAATAATGTAGGTGCTAATCCCATTAGGAAATTCGATACCATTGTTGAGATGAAATCACACGGGCAGCTCTCAGTTGTAAGGTCAAAAAAAAGTATATTGTGAAACAAAGACACAGAACCAACGTTTCGGTCCGCCAGAGGAACCTTTGTCAAGGTGGTGCAAGACCTTGACAAAGGTCCCTCTGGCGGACAGAAACGTTAATCTCAACAATGGTATTGTATTTCATATATATATGATATATATGACAAATCGCCCAAAAATCTACTCGCCGAACAAAAAAAATCTACTTGCCACCTAGTTCCGCCCCCAACCCCGCCCCTAGTCCCGCCCCCCTTTAAAATAAAATATATAAATAAAATACATTTAATAAATTCCTAGTAAGAACAACATTCGTTTTTGACATAAGTTTATTTATTGTATTACATTATACTTTACTACAATTAGTCCTGTGTGTGTGTGTGTGTGTGTGTGTGTGTGTGTGTGTGTGTGTGTGTGTGTGTGTGTGTGTGTCGGATCTAGAAATGAAAGTCAGATGTGAATGACTAGTTTCCTGAACCCCTTAACCAGTGTCTGGACGTCCCCGCTTCACATTATCTAAAGCAGCAATCCCACCTGGGATCTTACCTGATCCGCAGTCCCTCAATGTCCAGGTTCCCACAATGTTATACATTGGAGGGGAGGTGTACCCTACCTGTCTTCTGGATTAGGGGGGATTCCGATGTTTCCCGTGTGAAGCTTTAGTCAGATCTGGAAGAAAGCAGTATAGGTTATTTCGGTGTGGTATAGGGCAGTTAAGATATATACAGAGAGTGTGGGTGTGAGAGACAGAGAGAGGGTGAGAGACGGACAGAGAGAGGGTGAGAGACGGACAGAGACAGGGTGAGAGACGGACAGAGAGAGGGTGAGAGACGGACAGAGAGAGGGTGAGAGACGGACAGAGAGAGGGTGAGAGACGGACAGAGAGAGGGTGAGAGACGGACAGAGAGAGGGTGAGAGACGGACAGAGAGAGGGTGAGAGACGGACAGAGAGAGGGTGAGAGACGGACAGAGAGAGGGTGAGAGACGGACAGAGAGAGGGTGAGAGACGGACAGAGAGAGGGCGAGAGACGGACAGAGAGAGGGCGAGAGACGGTGACAGAGAGAGGGCGAGAGACGGTGACAGAGAGGGCGAGAGACGGTGACAGAGAGGGCGAGAGACGGTGACAGAGAGGGCGAGAGACAGGGAGGGCGAGAGACAGGGAGGGCGAGAGACAGGGAGGGCGAGAGACAGGGAGGGCGAGAGACAGAGAGGGCGAGAGACAGAGAGGGCGAGAGACAGAGAGGGCGAGAGACAGAGAGGGCGAGAGACAGAGAGGGCGAGAGACAGAGAGGGCGAGAGACAGAGAGGGCGAGACGCACAGAGGGCGAGAGTGGGCGGGTGGGCTGATTGGGTGGGGGGGTGTTTGGGTGGGGTGACGGGTTGACTGGGTGATAGGGTGGGTTGACTGGGTGATTGGGTGGGGTGACGGGTTGACTGGGTGATTGAGTGGGTTGACTGGGTGATTGGGTGGGGTGACGGGTTGACTGGGTGGGGGGGTGACTGACGGGGTGGGGGGTGGGGTGATTGATGGGGTGACGTGATTGGGTGGTGGGGTGATTGGGTGGGGGTGACACTTCTGGTGTCCTACACAGACATACTCTCTCCCATGCACACACTCTCTCCCATGCACACACTCACTCTCTCTCATACACACACTGTCTCACACGGGACGGGGGGGAGGAAGAGAGGAAAGGCCGCGTGACCGAGCACCACCACGACTGCCCTGCTCGCCCCCAGCCCCCCCCCCCCCCCCCCGCCCCGAAGTGCAGCCACGGGACCGGGGGAAAGCGGAGACCGGGGGGTAAGGGGGTAACACCCCCGCTACCATCTCTTGCCCCGTGCAGGGACCGGGGGGAAGCGGGGACCTTGGAGTAAGGGGGGGAACACACCCGCTACCATCTCCCGCTCCGCGGCTAGCCGCGGGGATTGGGGGGAAGCGGGAACCGGGGAGTAAGGGGAGAACACCAGTCAGCCACGGGGACCGGGGGCAGGAGACGAGGGACCGTGTGAGCAGCAGCATGCACTCCCATTATTTACCCTTGCAGAGAAGGAAGGGCTCCATTCCGCGTCACGCCCTATTCGCCAATCAGCTATGGGGATATTTATTTATTTTTAATTTTGCAGAGCAGGGGAAAAGTAACTGACCACCGGCCAATTTCCGCACGCGAGTGGGCAACCGGGTTTGTCGAGCACTGTATGTATATATATATATGTGTAGCACATGTATATGAAGCACATGTATACGTGTGGGGCAATACCTGTGGCTCTTCGCTGCAGGGAGCCTGGGGTGTTTTCTGAAACAATCTTTGTCAGCGCCTCCACCTGTAACGGATCCTACTACAGTATATGGATTTGCCTATTACAGGACCTTATACATATGGGCATCTACAATCACACAATAATCACACAATAATCACACTTGGTGTAACATAAAAGAACAGTTTACTAGAAATGAATTGAATACTGGTTAAAGCTACCCGCCAGCCAGACACGGCTGTTCCCACCCTCCAATGTCCCACAAACTTGTCCACAGTCCCTTATGAGGCCCTTGGGCACTCAACAAACCTAGTGTCCACAAGGATAAAGCCCACACCCTTTGTGTGGTCAGCGCTGCCACTGTACTGTATGTGTTGTGCACTTGGATGAAGGTACCTGCCGGGTGTGTCCACACCCGGGTGTGCGGTGTCCTGTGACGGGGTTCACGGACCCAACTGTGCTTGGCAGCTGCGTGCTTCCGTTCTTGCGGGGAAGTGTCTCCACGTGAGGTGTCCACCTCTGCAACAGTCCCTTCAGGGGTGATCTGGTCCCAGACCACAACGTACCAGGATGTCGCTGCGTCCTGGCTGTGCCTCACTTATACTGGTTCTACAGGGCCGTGTCCCTATCCTATGGGCCGGTCCCTGCAGCATCCACAAGCTGAGGGGAGTTGGGGCCTACGGGGGTGATTCTGGCCTAGTGCAGGAGTCACAGACCCCTGCACCTACCTCCTGTCCCAGCACCGACTGAATTTGTCCCAGCGCGCGAAAAGTAACAATATCAGGAGCAGGGGATTGCTGCAGGCCTATTGTCTGGTTCCCTGCACCTGATCAACTGCCCCTGAGCATTGTGGGGCTTGTAGTCCCTCGCGAGCCTTCTCTACCCAAAGGCCGCGCTATCTCTTTTCCCCTTTAGCAACTCACTACGGATGCGCGGCCAATCGCAACATGGCCGCCGTGAGTCCTCCCGCGCATGCGCGTGCTCTCGCACCTGCGTTACTATCCAAGATGGTGGCCCCCGCTAGCCGGGTGCGCCGCGAGCTTCCGGGCGACTGGCTCGCCTCACCAGCTGCCCCGCACACTCCCTACACCCACCGGACACCACCACGGAGGTAAGGGGACACTGGGAGCCCAAGGGGGACCGGGGCTACATATATGTATCAGGGGGGTATATTTTTATATGCATCAGGGAGTTATATGTAATTGTTTTTATATTTTTATTTATATATATATATATATAGCAAATGACAGGGGGTGCCCAGTGCTACATCCAAATGACAGAACATACAAGGTAATAATTACAAGAAATAATGCTTCAGTACTAATAATAATGCTAATACTAATAAAATATGTTTTTTTAGTTAGATATTTTGGCCAAAGCATCACGAGCCTGCACACCAAACGTCAAGGTAAACCATAATAAGTGCAAGTCCTACACTACACTGCATCTGTTCCCTATAACTCTGTATGAGGGGGAAGAACCATAATAGATTCCTTACCTGCAGCAAAATGAGATCCACCATTAAAAAGGGGGAGGTGACGTGAGCTCTGGGGGAGGTGCCACAACCTCCATACAACTGATTCCAGTCAGAAATTAATTAACACACAAACCCTGCAACCTCAAACGCCCACACCCACCTAATCTTGACTATATGTAATGTCACATAGAGTGACTAAAAAAACATATTTTATTATTATTTGTATTAGCATTATTATTAGTACTGAAGCATTATTTCTTGTAATTATTACCATGTATGTTCTGTCATTTGGATGTAGCACTGGGCACCCCCTGTCGTTTGCTATATTCACTTGCCTCAGCCCTCTGTCACTCTTTGTGACATTACATATAGACAAGATTAGGTGGGTGTGGGCGTTTGAGCTTGCTGGGCTTGTGTGTTTATATATATATATATATATATATATATATATATATATATATATATATATATATATATACATATATATATATATACATATATACATACACATACACATACACATACATATGTATGTATTTTGGTGTGTGTGTTTTTTGGAATGTATTTTCTGGGGGGGATTGAGTGAGAGTGGGGTAATTGACAGAGGGTGGGGCCGAGTTAAAGTGGAGGGAGGGAGTGTGAGGAAAAGAGGGAGTAAGAGTGAGAGGCAGGGGAGAGAAATACATGTGAGGTGGGGGGGGGCGATTGAGTGAAAGTTGGGTAATTGATGGAGTGGGGGAAAAAGAGGAGGTGAGTGAGGAAGACGGAGCGAGACAGAGGGGAGAGAAATACACGGGAAGAGGGGGGAAATAGAGGGGGCTCGTGAAGTTTGAATGGGGGGGGGGGGGCTCGCCAGACCGCAGAAAAGGGGGATAGGGGGGTTTCATTACGTAACTCTAGCCCTGGGCCCTGGGAAATCTGTCAGCGGCTCTGTGGCATCGTGACGTCACGTGACCTCAGATGACGCCGGATTAAAGATAAGTGGGGGGGGGGGCAGGCAGGGGAGCTCAGGCAAAAAGGTTTGCGTACCCCTGGGTTACACCACAGATGTTACCGCGCAGAGATCTAACTAATGTTTCGCAAATATCTTTTTTTTAAGATACCATGAAGTGCCTGCAAATCTGTTTCTTTCCTAATGTGGACAGGTGTCTGCGTGTTTTCTCCATGAGCATCCGGTAACCTCTTTTCAAATCTATAATTGGAGTGTTCTACCCATCACTTTCAAGTCTGAGTACGAAATGCAATAAACTAGACAGATGTGACAAACACTTGAGTCTTTAAGCTATCAGAAAAACCCCAGCACATTTCTGGAAAATCTTCCATTATAGATATGCAAAATACTTACTGGTAAAAAAAGTATTTATTAGGGTTACTGTGGACGAATGAAAAACACCTCACTGTCAGAACCTGAAAAGTAGAAATAGTTATGCTGATATGTTTAATTGGTTGAATTTATGTGACTGATGCATTTTTATTTAAAATCATACAACTATGGGTGGGGGGGGGGTGCTGTCCCATTTATAAAAGTAGATCAGGGATAATTTGTAGACTTAACAAAAATATGAAAATGTATTTATATGTGAATGCTTATATTTAAGGAATTAATCTCCAAAATGTCAGCAGTTAATCTGATTACTGCCATTACATTACTTAAAGGAGAAATCACTTCTAGGACCAAATTATATTAATTGCGGAGACATATTTATGGGGTTACATCTGGGTGACAAATGACTCTTTCCCCAAAATCTACATAACAATATTTTTAAATCTTTTTTTAAAAGTTAGTTTATAGCTGTGGTTTGATTCCCTTTGTCTTCTCCATTTTGTTTGATGTTGCTGTGTGTTTAACAAGAGTTGTACAGACAAAATCTCCTCTCTCCCTGTACCCCTATCTTGCTCTCTGACTAGGTCAGTGTGGGCTATGGCTAAAGAAAACACTTGATTGAGAAATACTCCACAAATTCAGAGTTCCCTAAGAAGTTGGATTTGTAATTTATTTCCAAAGAAACTAATGGAGCCAAATCTTTGCATCTCTGATTCTGACCTTTTCCTCAACAATGATTGGCAGCCATGAATGGTCCCACTTCTTACACTGACTCTTCCCCATTGCATATATCTTGATTTCAGGGGGTTCATAACGATATGGACGCGTCATTTCTGCTCTTGAGAACCTCCCTGTTTAGGTAAGGTGCTAAAATATATTATTTAAGGGGGAGGGCTGCTTTACAAGGTAGTTGGAGGATCACTTGTAACTAAGGTAAGGAATTAGGATGCAGCAATAATGCCCAAGATACAGTGATTAGGGCTTGGTGTAACCCCCCTTCAATGGGGTTACAAGGTTGCTGTAAGGAGTTAATAGCAGGATAGTACAGATATGGCCTGTTTGTTTTTCAGGCTTTCCTCAACAAAAGTGTGGACATTTAACTCCCGGGAACTCTTTGTGTTGTTATTCACACCTCTATTTAGCAGGGATATGTCAGACATAATTAGAACAGGTGCCTGTCTGCTGATGCTACAGTTCAGAATGTCTTACAAGAACCCATTGTTATTTAGCCTTGGGTACTCTGTGTTATCAAATTTTAGTTGTTGTGTTTTTTGTTGCAGTATTCTTGTACAAAATTGAAAAAATGTACACACTTTTTTTCTATTTGCTTTCCGGGCAGACAGAGACGGAGAAAGTTTATAGGGGAGAGAGAGGAGGACAATTTTTGCACTATGTCAGGTGCTTCAAAGAGATCAAAAGATCGTTTTGCATATCAGATCTTTTTAGCAATTAATGATCGAGTATATCATTAAGACCATACATAAATTGGATAGTATTAAACTAGATCACAGGGGAACGTATATAGCAACGTACCCTTTTGTGTGTATCATTTTTTTTTATGCATGTTGTCAACCATTTCACCCCGGTTTATTTTAATATTGAGTTTAATACATTAATTTTTTTAATATCAACCATTATCCATTACTTCCAAGGGGTTATGTATAACCATTTTTTGTTCTTTCACTGTGTACCATTGCGAGTATTTCTGTCTTTATGATATTACTTTACGTCCTATCTATAGGTGAGTGCACAGTTACTTGGGGAGATTGCTATCAGTCTTGTAGCAGTCCCCCTATCTTTTTTCTCTTATAATTTCTGCATTAACCCTAGTGCACCAGTATAAACAAGTTCTACTATATTGTACTACAATCGGCAGAGCGGTGTGTTTACTCTGTTCTTGTACTGTCCATATATACACACACACACACACACACACACACACACACACACACACACACACACACGTGTATATATATATAAAACAGAGAAAAAAAGAAGCACCAGCTCCATATCATAATACTGCATATAAAAAATGTTTTAATACAACATAGAGTAGTCACCAGGACTTGTACTCACATAGTGGGTTAAAAGACTATCATTTGAGACAATCTTTGTGCTGACGCTAACAGCTGGAGGAAGAATCTGATGAAAGTACACAGACGACAGATTCCAAGTTGCTAAGACTTCAGGGGATACTCATCTGGGGTAGTAAAGTCCTCAGCAGGGCTCCCAGTTCTCTCCGACTCCTCCGATAGTAGAAGGTATCAGCAGGGCTCACACCTCCCTGACACCGCCGATAGCGATCCTGTCCAACCGGCGTCCCAGATGCACCGTGGTCGGTATACAAACAGGGCAGAGCAACCTCTCGGCACTTCGTCCACACCTCCAAAGCTGTGCGTCAATGCGTCACGACTTCCCAATGCGTTTTGTCACGTAAGTGACTTTCTCAAGGGCTGATTGGCTAGTAGTAGTGTTGGGTTTATATAGTCTGTTTGATCTCAATATAAATGACTATGCCTATAAAAAACAGCTGCTTCCAATCTTCAGCATGTACAGATTTCAAAGTCCATGAATAAAACATTTAAGCACATTTCCCAGAATCCCTTGCTGCAGTGGAAGCACTGTTTGCTGGGGATAATGGTGAAAGGTAGGGTTGCAGACCTGCCTAAGACATGTGAATGTGCTCACAAGTGATCTTTTTATTTGCTATATGCAATACGGTGGAGGTTTCTTGTTGCCTTTTTCACCCACCATAACTTAAAACGTGATGGTAAACCCTACAGCCTTAAAAATTGCAAAGCCAATTCAACCAACATCACACTGATGATACACATTAAGGTTGAAACATGTCTGTGAGTGGTTTCTCTGGCTTTGCATCTGATTCCCATGCTGTGCTTAAAAGATGTGTTAACAGCGAGGATTAGCTTATAAGGGTTCCATGTAAAATGGATTTCAGGCAAAAGGTGACACTGTGTGCTCACTTGCATGTCATTTTCCAGAATCCCTTGCTGCAGTGGAAGCACAGGTGTGATAATGGTGAAAGGTGGGGCTGCAGACCTGTCTAAGGCTAAGGCCCCGTTGCACGCGTTCGCACGGCTGTCTTGCTTGCCGGCGGCGCATGCAACTCACTGCACCGCGATCTGCGGTCTGCAGGAAACTTTTCGGAGCGGGGGGGCTTGACCAAACGGGTCGGGTGGGCGGGGCTAAGATGAGGGGGGCGCGGCCATGACCTGTGTCCGTGTGCTGGAGTGGAATATCCATTGACATATCTCCACAGTTTAATCGGGTGCTGTAAAGTCCCGTCCTGTCCACCCCCTCAGTTTGCCCTGAAGTCGGGCCCCGTCCCCCAGGCCCTGCATGTAAATGAGTGCGAGGACATGCAGTAATAAATACATGTGTCCCGCTCCCCGCAGCCTCCCTGCTCCCCGAAGCCTCCCCCCCCTCCTCCTCTCCTCATTGCCAGGGGTTCCACCGTGCATCTGCTTACACTGCAGACAATGAGGAGAGAGTCTCTGGGGGGGAGCAGGGGGGCTCCCTTGGTGCTGCAGCTGCTTTCCCCCCCCCTCCTCCCCACTCCCCGAAGCCTCCCCTCATTGGCTCACAGCCACACCACGTGACGCGTCGCCGCTTGGGATTACAATTCTCTTGTATCCCTTGGTGGCTGACGCGTCACAGCGTGTAGCGAGCCAGCAGCGAGGGGGGACTGGGACCGGCTCGGGAGGGCACCATCACATGGTGAGTGGCGCTCACGTGGCCGCCCGCGCCGCCGGGTGCAGCGGGTCCCAGCCCTAAGATATGTGAATATGCTCACAAGTGATCTTTTTATTATATATATATATATATATATATATATATATATATATATATATACACATATATACACTCACATATTTTACCCTTTACCAGTAAATTAAATACATTCTGTAGTACCGTCCAGAAAAACACCTGTCACGGGAGAATAGCACTTTTAACACCTTTGATGTTTACGGGATAATTCAAGAGACAAAGCAAGATACAGTAGTCGAATAAAATGGAGTTTATTCGGGTAAACCCGCGTACACCCAATGAATATACAAAACACAAACAGTATATACTGTATACATACAAATCTGTGTGATATCGGATTCTGCACACATGAACAGGAATAAGTGAAAGGACAGGTTGAGCATCCTGTGCTGAAGCACGAATAACCCTTGAGGGGGTTTGCGGGGGGAGGGTCTTTTGGGGAAGCCTTTAAAAACCTTTAAAAGCAAGCTGTTTTAAGACACAAAAATTTGTGGTCGCCGACTTGAGTTTCCGGACGGTATTGCGAACGACGCCAAATTTCATTTTCTGCCTGCATTCTGCCCACTGTTAACCCAGGTTAAATTGCGGATAACTGTGTTGCTGTCGGGATAGTAACGTCACAAGGGAGAATATAGGATAGGAGGAAGTTTCTGGAGATAGTTTCCTGGAGGACAATAGGAGAGGAGCCTTGGGGAGTGTAGATAGGGATGATGTCTATAAAGTAATAGAAGAGATCAGGCCCCCCTTATTTATTTTATTATAGTTAGAGACAATGCCCTTATAGCGAGGCTCCCAATTATTTGGCCAACGGAGAAACGCCGGTACCACATAAGGAGAAACTGACACGCCACAGAGGGTACCCGGGTATCAGCGGATCAGCTCTATAGTCGGATCTATCTGAGTATTCTCCTTAATTAGTAGAGAAGTGGTAGTTCCCGATTAAGAGCGCAATCTATTTGCTACTTTCTTAGAACCAGCTAGGATCCCAGCAAGGGCCCATATAAGATCGGGTACAATGGATGTTACTCCAAAGGGGCACCTGATCGAATACCTGAAATGTAACCAAGTAAATACACCTCCCTTTGATTGTTAAGAGTGGGCATCCAGGGAAGCAACGTGTTCATAAGTAACCATGAGAATATAGAATACCGTACAGCGTTGTCACATGTGTGTGATATGTCCCCGTATCTGGTAACGTGAATAAAGACTGAGTTGTTCTACAAAAGTTCTGGCGCCCAAGGGCAGAAAAGGAGCTGGGCAAGGAGGGTTACATTAGCAAACAGAAAAGCAAAGTTGGCCATTGTGAAGAGTCCCTGCAAACGCATATTCTTACATCAATATTTCTATAGAACAGAAATCAACTGGATAATCCCCCAATTGTGTGCATTGAAGTTGAAAAAAGTGAAAGCAAAAGAAACTTCCACATCAGTATTGGACAAGCTAAGTGAAACTACAGCTCTTAAAGAATAAAATAAAATGTGTTTTGGTATCCCAGTCTAATTCCGTTTTCTTATTTTATTTTTGCAAACTAAAGATTTTGAACAAATTAAAAGAAAAGTTCCTATCAATATGCTTCCTTTACAGGAAGTGATTCATGTGCCAATTGTCTTATATGTTGTTTTTGCCCCGTATACTCATGGTTTGTGTGGACACTGGACACTTTGTTCAGACAACTGGTTAATCAGTTCAACTTACTGTAATTCCTATCGCCTCATACACTTACAGTAACTATGCATTCCCCATTTGGACCAAATTGTACCGGCAGCAATATTTTAATAAGCTAAAACTAGAAAAATGATTTCAAGTTTGTCCTATGTATATTTGCAAACATTGTAACTAGTGTTGGACCGGGTCCTCATTTAAAAAAAAAAACGGGTAACGGGTACCCGGCCAAAATTAAAGGTTCTACCCGGTCGGTTACCCGGTTTGGCACTTACCTGCAGGGTGGCGGCGACATCTAGGATCAGCAGCAGCAGTCCTGTGACGGTGGCAGCATCAGAGGTGTCTTCAGCCGGCAGGGGAGCTGCAGGAATCAATTCCACAGCACTGGAGCAGGTAAACAGTGTCTGTGTGAGCAGCCGGGGAACCACGTGACCGGGGCAGGAGATGGAGCGTTCCTATTGGACAGACGGCTAAAATTCTAACTCTTACATCGGCAAAACATCAAGAGATGTAAGAGTTAGAATTTTAGAACACCTGGGAAATATAAGAAGAGGGGTAACTACCCATCTTCTATCGGAACATTTCATAAATTACCATCAAGGAAATACCACAGGACTTACATTTACAGTTTTGAAACATGTACTACCTCATTGGAGGGGAGGGGATTGTAATATTCTACTAACCAAAAGGGAGACCTACTGGATTTTCACTATGAAAACCCTAACCCCTAAGGGACTTAATGTTGACATTGAATTGGGAGTATTTCTTTGAAACTATCCTATATTATAATATTTACGTATGATTATAGGAATATACATGTGCTATTTTTGGTATTATGTGATATTTTGGCAATATACCATGAATACTAACTACGTTTTTTCTGCCTTTTTATCCGAGATAAACCACAATCGTCGTTAATAGTCATTTTAGTTAGAAATATGTTATTTGAGCATTTTATATATATTTTAATATGTTTTAATTTGTCATATGCCTAATGTGGTAATTTATAATGTGTACAATTTATGATGTAAATATAAGCCCACTCCATTCCGCCCACTCTATTTTTCGCCGATTTTATTATGATGTAACAATATGATATGAGGGAGGATGTAGAGGCACCTTAAGCGAGATATACCTGCCCATTTCATTTAGCCCATTCATTTATATTATGATATATTGATTAGCCAATAGGATGTGAGTAAGAGGGAGGGCTTAAGGGTATTTAAAGCAGGATCTAGCAGCCAATTGACACTCCTGACGAAGCCGTAAGCACCAACGGCGAAACGCGTAGAGTGTTTCAGTCCAGCAATACCCAAGAGAAGGAACACCGAGAATCCACTCCTACCATCAGACCGGCAGTTCTCGACGCACCGGAAGTGACGTGACGGGAGCCCCGGCGTGGATACAGTGTTCCGGTGAAGTGGAGGACAATGAGGAACCCAGAAGATCGCGACTTACTGTGTACCTGTTTCCCGCTATCCAATATCGCCTATCTTGATCATACAGAGTGTAAGCCTTCATTTGTATACCTATTGTAAGAATATACTACCGTCTACACAATATGGTCTCTTCTTTTCTTCCTTGGAGGTTGGTGGCTGGTGGCTGCTGCATTTTCACAGGGCACATCCACCCCTAAAGTTGGATGGCTGCTTGATTTTGGCTACTTTCATGTGAGTAGTCATTTTTGAGCTTCTGCACATAGAATCACTGATTTAAACATTACTGTACTATGTGATGTTTTCTTTATTTTTATGGCTACGAGACACGCTCCCTTGATTTTTTGGATGGTCCTAGATGTCGTCAGAAAGGCAAGTAATTAGATTATTTCCAGCTGCCCTGACATTACCCCCGGCGCCGAGCCCACTTCTTAGTTCCCGGGTCCGGGTAATGTCCGGGTAGCTGGAAATGTGCCGGTTACCGGGTAATTCCGGGTACTCGTTACACCACTAATTGTAACCTGAAGTTTTCAGGGCATGGGGGTTCACTGCCCTTATCGTTGGCTTATGTCTCCCTTGTCCTGTCCTCTGTTTTTCTGGTTGTTCATTTGCCATGCAGGGATGGGAATAAATCTGATTTCATTCTCATTGGCATCAAAAACAAAATGAATAAGCACCCCTTTAAAGTTCACTATGTTAGTGATGCCTCTAATTTTACCTTTGTAGTGAAAACACAGTAACATTTCTAGACTTTAAAAAACAAAAACAAATATATGAATTAAGTAGATATAGCCATGTTAATCCAGTTGCAATAGTGCAGAGTAAATCAGTATTACAGGTATGTGATACCTTTTATTTATTATAATACTTTTGCTTTTTAAACAGGCATCAACCTCTTAGTTTAATCTGGTAAATATAACACTCTGGTCTCAGAGATTGTATTTTCTACTTATCACAGTAGAAAATTAGAGCATTCCTCAAAGTAAAATGTTGTATTAAGTCCTTGTAGTGCTATGGATGCACTAAAAGGTAATAACAACTTCCTCCTTTTCATAGAAACAGCAGGTAGAAGATGAGTGTGAATGCCAATTGTTTTCCATATAGAACTCCCTGTATTAACCCGATGACACATTTTTTTTCTAGACCATGATAAGAGAGTAATATTGTGAAGTAAGGGTTGTTATTGGAAACAAGTACCATGCTATAACTAAGAAATATTAACTTTATCATTGGGTGCATAACAATGTAGCACAAATTATGTCTGTACAACATGGAAACATTTGTAAGAATTTTTTTTTTTTTTTTTAAGACAAACCCTCCCATCCCTAAAAGCGCATATTGTACTTTACATAAAGGTGCTCACTATCTATACATTTCCTTCTCCTGTGTTTGTTGAGCAAATGAAACCTCTAAGTAGTCACAACGTCAAAGCAGTGGTTTTCATCTATCCTGCATAGAAACCCTAGCCACACTAGATTTTATTAATGACAAAGGGCAACAATGAGAATGCACTTAGATTACAAAAGAACAACAATCAAAAATGGAATTTGTCAGCCCTTTTCTTGGATATTTTCTAATATGGCTGGCTAGGTATCCACAAGCAAAGGGTTGATGGCTACCATAGAGTTTTTACTGGTTTTGTGCATTGCTAATGTTCTTCCTTCAATTGAGTCTTCCACCACTGTTCAGGTTTCATAGGCAGTAAGAATGGAGGTTGTTATTGTTGAAATCATCCCAGTAGTGTTATTTTGGTCTCTGATGTCTGTGAAGAAAAACATTTAACTGTTGAAAGTGTTAAGCTATATTCAGGCTTGTTTTGAATAGGGGAATGTTTATAACTAGCATCCTAAACATGGTATAATTAAGTAATAATCCCGAAGAACAGGGCATTATTGGCCATTAATGCCCTGTTCTGAGGGGATTATTACTATTATAGGCTAAATGTAGACTTTTTTCATAAATAAAAGACACTTTTGTATAGTTATATAGATTTTTTAATTAAAATAAAATGGTAAATACATGAAACCACCTCTATATAGTTTATAGTTTATATATAGTTTACACTGCAGATATCTATATCCACACACTGCCGCCCCCTCTGTGTACACACGTACACACACACACCACAGCACCTCTACAGACACACACAGCAGCTCAACACACACACAAACTAATGCTACACACACATAACAGCACACCACACACAACACAGCACCTCTACACACACAAGCACACCACACACACACCCACACCCACTGGAGCTCTACACACACACAACACAGCACCTCTACACACACACACAACACAGCAGCTCTACACACACACACACACACACACACACACAACACAGCAGCTCTACACACAACACAGCAGCTCTACACACACAACACAGCAGCTCAACACACACACAACACAGCAGCTCTACACACACGCACACACACACACACACACAGCAGCTCTACACACACACACACAACACAGCAGCTCTACACACACACACACACAACACAGCAGCTCTACACACACAAACTCTGGTGCTACACACACATGCTACACCCATAAACACTGCTACTGACACACACACACAGCAGCTCTATACACACACACATCAGCTCTACACACACAATACAGACACTCTACACACACACAAACTGCTGCTACACACACATACAACAACACAGCACACACAAACACATACACACAATAAAAAATGCAGCCACTTACTGAACTTTGCAGACTCCCTTTCCGCCCCCAATTCAACTGAATCTGCTCAGAAAATCTCAGTCAGCCCGGGAGGGGGAGGAGTCAACCCGTGGCTGATACTTCCTGACCAATCCCCTTCCCTGTTTCAGAACTGTTACTTCATTCTGACCAATCCCCTGCCCTGTCTCAGCTGTTCTGAAAGCTGATTGGCTGGAAATAAACACATTGAAAACTACACTTTGCAAGCTGCTAAAATACCGGGCATTACTGATTGGATATTGCCCGGAATTTTAACCCATCAGAGAGCAGGGTTTTCATTAATGCCCTGAATTTTACTGCTTTAGCCTATAATTTTTTATATTTGATGGCACAGTCAAACTGCGACTTGTTTTGTTCCACAAATACTCAGTGGGTAACAAGAAGTGGTAAATCAATATTTAATTATTCAAAAGGTGTTATAGGTAATTTATCTTATACTCAACAAGCCTGTTGCAATACATTGTCTGCATCAGATTAATAGATTATGGTTAAAGAAAGAATGGAAAACTAAATGACATCTAAATACTGAATGGCAATTTATATGGTGACTGTCAACCTACATTTGGCATTGCAAAAATCCCAAATAGAGTATTTAGATTAGTAAAAGCTGCAGTATAGAAATATATTTTATTAAGCACAACAAAATTGTTTCCTTTCAGATTTCAGGACTCTGCTATAACAGGGATGTGCTGAAAGTTTGTCAGGTTCTTTGCGTTCCCAGCTGGGTTGCAGAAATATTTTCTCGGACACTTGAACCAATCTTCTCATCTGTGGAGCCAGTCAATGAGGCTCAGGTTGGGATGGGGGCAACAGTTGACATCCAAAGACAACAGCGAATGGAGTTACTTGATCAGCAAATCATGCTTTCCCAAATTGCCCAACTAGGAAGGCGAAGGCAGCAACAGGTACAGTACATTTGTTTGATTGGAAAAGAAGTCAAGCAAATTCGAACAATACAATGTTTATTTTACCTGTGTGTTATCTGCATGAAATGCTTTGCAGTAGCAAACCGACATACAAAAATAGGGCACTTGCAAACTTGGTAAAGCAACTACAGGGTATATTGTTAGCAAATTACTTAAACACTGTCTATTTTAACTATTTGCATAGAGCAACAGGTGTCATGCACCTTGCACTGCAGTGCCAGATACTGACAAGTTATTGAGCAGGAAACAGTCTACATGTTGCCGATTTGCGTTTAACCACAATGAGTTCCGGTTGTAAGTTTCATCACGCACTCTTAAAAAGTCTACCACTGCATATTTTGTCCCAGTATGATTCTTGAAAACCATTGTAAAAATCAAATGGTTGGAAGCAATCTCTTGTTCGCAATATTTGAAAATATGATTTAAGGTTGAAGAGGGCTGTGTTTTTTGTCGGTCACCAAAAATGTAGCCCTTTTTTTTCTGTCAAACTATCACAACTTGTGAAAAAGTTATGGAACAGAAATCTGTTTTAAGACGGATGCTAATAATAATACTCTATACTAACATCTTATTGTATTGTATTGTATGTCTTTATTTATATAGCGCCATTAATGTACATAGCGCTTCACAGTAGTAATACATGTGGTAATCGAATAAATAACAGATAATATAAATAACAGATCATGGGAATAAGTGCTTTAGACAAACATAACATTAAGGAACAGGAGTCCCTGCCCCGAGGAGCTTACAATCTAATTGGTAGGTAGGGAGAACGTACAGAGACAGTAGGAGGGAGTTCTGGTAAGTGCGTCTGCAGGGGGCCAAGCTTTATGTATCATGTGTTCAGAATGTTCACAGTGCTATTCGTATGCTTCTTTAAGCAAGTGTGTCTTAAGGTGGGTCTTAAAGGTGGATAGAGAGGGTACTAGTCGGGTACTGAGGGGAAGGGCATTCCAGAGGTGTGGGGCAGTCAGTGAAAAAGGTTTAAGGCGGGAGAGGGCTTTAGATAAAAAGGGGGTAGAAAGAAGATATCCTTGAAGATGTGACAAAAAAATGATCATTAAATGACATTGTATTCTGCAATGTTTTTATATATTATAGCTGGTTGATGTAATGTAGAGCAGTGTTGTGAAATATGTGTCCTCTTTTATTCTTCCTCAAAATAGCTTGTGCTGTGCTTGTCAAAGTCTAACAACGCAGTACACTGCTTTTTCCCATGACAGAGGTGCAGATGAATGCAGCATAAGAGATTATATGGGCAAGAAGTGGAACATTTGACTTTTGCAGTGTATGTGTTTTGGTTAGATTTACAAATACCAAAATGAAGCACTATAAATCGTATTGGTAGGTACAGAAAAGTACTATTTTAGCTTTGTGGTTATGCTGTCATAGTTTAGGTCAGGGACCCAGTAAAAGCAATAATCCACTCACATTGAAATATGCATTCAGTGGAGCACTTGCTTGCATTTGTTGAATAATTACTGACTTTTTAAAATGTACTGTAGTACTTGGAAACAATGTAGGGATACTGTTTAATGGATCTGCAAGACAGTGTTGTTATATCTGAAATGTGCATCTTCTTTTGAAAACTCATGGTGGTTTAATAAAATGACAACCTACAATCTATCTATAAATGTTGAGTGCAATTCTAGCATACTGTATATATTTGTACTGATGTTCCTATTTACAACACTGTAATGTAAAAAGCATCATAATTCATGAGACCGTAATTCCTTAACTCCCACCTGGGATTTGCGTTACTTTGTTTTACGACAGCCGTGGTACTGCATACAGTAGGCAATGTCATTTTAGTCCCTTGTTTCAGAAGCCTGGTGTTGTGCTCTTCAGATGCAAGAATCAGAGGAAAGTTGTAACACTACATTATGATAAAGCCTTGAAACTTTGTGTTAACTTCATTTTTATATTATTACTCTGCAAATGTTAGGGGTAATCCTTTACAAACCCCATCTTAGATAAACAACTTTGTGTAATACGCTGTACCTTATTCCGGGGATTGCAGTACAACCCCCAGTCTTTATTTTAAAAAAAAAAATTTGGGGGGGAGGGACGGTTTTGATGATGTGAACCTGTGTAGGGAGGAATAACACTGCTAAGGCACATTTATTTAGGTAATCCACTTTATAAATAGCCAATTATGAACATGCAGTATATATGTTTAATGGAAGAAATTGGGATTTCTTTTATGGGATGAGAATGAAGAACATACTTATTAGTTACTGTTCCTAGCTTTCAAATATTTATTTTTTTCACTACTTTGTTTTTTACAGTCAATCATTTATTTAAACAAAACAAAATATATATATATCTATATCACTCCCTTTTCATAACCAAACCGTCGTAACTTTAGTAGGAGGTATTTGGCCGTCACCGTTTGGTTGCTCTAGTCTATCGCAATTTAGATGACGCTTTAAAGCTCATTACCACTACTTTTTAAATCACTCTTACCAATGATTATATGGGCACTTTCAAGACCATTTACCCTGTGGGTCATATTGTAACAGTAATGTACTTGCAAGGTGGTGGGGTAACCAAAAGATGAACATATCAGCTAGTGTGGAGCTGTGGTTTTCTTGGCACATACAGTCGACCTGTATTTCACCGGATGTGTCAACAGCCTTGATGAGAAACTTGTTACAATAACACTACATCAGAACTGTTCACAAATGTGATTCTTGATGCTTATGTTCCTGGCTTATTATTGAGCTTCTCTGGTTTTGTTTTTTGTTTTTAAAGAAAACTACATATCTACAATAATTTTTTTTACAACCTCCTCCCAATGGTAACAGTGGTTTGTCTTCAATAGGTTGTAAAGCATGTAGAGGAAGCGGTCCCTGCCACTGATTTAAGCCTGTATCTCTTCTGTATATCAGTATATTTAATGTTTGAAGGGGTTGAAGCCTTATGTGTAAGTTTCATGAACGTTTTTCTAGGTTGCTGCAGATGGGTAAAAGGGGGGGGGGGCATTCTGGCCTAATTATATAATTCTAGATTATATTAGTCATATGAGTCACGGTCACGGGATGTGCACTGTACATTTTATGTGGTTTGTGATGCTTTTCAACTGACCCAGCGAAATAATTCTTCATAGAATAAATAATAAATGGATTTCAAAGGTTTCTCATCGTGCTTCTGTAATCACGACATGAAGACGAGAACTGTATACATTTTTCAAAGGCAAGTCCCAAAAAATGGAAGGTAAAAAAACAGACCAGAAAATGACAGAACTACTGTATCAGTAATGTTACTGTCACGCATTAATCTACACAAAAGAAATGTAAGGATAAGGCAGTGAGCTACTCCTCCTGCAAGGACAGCACAGAAAGCACAACCAGAACATCAGAAACCAGTGTACTCCCACCAATCGAACGTAAAGTCACACAACGAAAAATCAGAGCTCAACCAACCAGTCGCTCCCCTCACAACGGAGAGAATATAAGTTACCTGTGGCGCTCTATACCCAATATGTGCAATAAGAAACCTTATAAAGGACATTAAAAAAAGATCCAGTGGACCTATATATAACAAAGTGCACTTTAGGTGATGTAAAAACTTAGCGTGACATGTAGATGCTAAGACATAGCACCTCATTTGGACATCTATACTCCCCTCACAACAACTGGGAAGCAGTTCTGTGTAACTGCAGCAGTGCAAACTAAAAAGTATCCTGCAAAACAAATACATAAAAACCAAACATTACTGCTGCATAAATGGAATATAATAAATACATTGTTTACCTTCCTGCTGATCACAAGGGACAGGTGACCCACTAAAAGGAAGTTTCCTGAAAATTAGGTGTAGATTAAAAAAAAACAGTCATGTTTCAATACATTCTCCTGCTTTTACATGGTTGATTTGAAATTTTCTTTGTTCCTGAATTAGAAAAAAATGTCGGTGACAAAGTATTTTGACACTGCTAAACCCCTTCTTATTTGTTCCTTTAAATCTGAATTGATTGTGTCCCAGCTTGTACATACTGTAGACTTTGAATAGGCAGTCTTGCTTACCTCAAAAAATCTCTGCACTGTTCTATTGACTTCTTCCCCAACGCCAACGCCTTCAAATAACAAGCAGCTCTCCGAAACACACCAACCTTCTTATCCCACTGTACCTTATGTTTCCACTTACCCTTCCTCATAGATTGTAAGCCTGATTTGGGCCTGGGCCTCCGTACCTACTGTAACAATGTATGCTCATTTTGATATTTTACGGTTTTCGGCCTCCAACACTGTTTTGCTGCACTGCTGAATACGTTGGCTCATATTAACTAAATTATAATAATATACATGCACACACAAAGACTACAGGCACACACATACACACACACACACTAAAAAGTATATTCAGTGTGCACTTATCTATCAAAGAAAGGCTATATCGCCAAATATCTATTAGGATCAGTCAAGCAAGAGAACAAATTAACAAATATTAAAAGGATATGACTCTTGTTTTAACGTAAAAGTAAAGTATAACAGTTTCCATGAGTCCCTTCTGGAGTTACTATATAATTACAGTGCTGTATCCCATGGGTCTGTGCAGCTTTTTCAACAACTCTCCATGGCATATTACACCAAATCTCTGCAGAAGACAGAAGCGCACAAAATATCCCACAATAGTATAGCGCATTTAATAAAACACTTTAAAACAACTGAGGCTGTCAATGCATTCACATAAAATCAGTTCATACTGGATGCGCATGCGTGGCTGGCTGGTGATGGTCGTGTAGTCACACAGCTCCACCAACCGCCGGCAGAATATAGCAACTAATCTATACCAAAACTGACTTTCAAAACAATTGAATTAGCGCTAAGGACATCTAAACCCTCTCCGGATCGGCAAATAAGCCCAAAGAAATTATGGCTGCGACGAGGCAGAAGACCCGGCGAAAGTCGGATGTCAGGGCCTACTTCACCGGACAAAGCAAGGCTGGAGCTGCGGAGCTGTCAGCAGTTTCTGACTCCGATTCAGCCCAAGATGCAGAGGGCTCAAGGGCAGCGGCGGAGCAGTCCAAAGTAATAAAAAAAGAAATATCTCGGCTGCTAGTAGACTTGAAATCCTTTTTCAGGGGGGAGGTGGAGGGGCTCAGGCAAGATCTCATTCAGATCGGGACAAGGACTAATGAGCTGGAGGAGCGAATGGATGTCAGCTCAAACCTACACAAGGACACTAACTCACGGGTGCAGGCCTTGGAGCAGAGAGTGATAGACCTGGAGTCCCGACAAGAAGATGGGGAAAATCGGGACAGGCGCAATAATTTAAGAGTCCGGGGGATCCCGGAAGAGATCTTGGACCCGGAGGCCCTGCTGACCCGCTGGATGGCCTCTATCCTGCCGGACAAACCGGATTCCGACTTAAGGATGAATAGGTGCCATAGGGCCCTACGATCAAGGCCATTGCCCTCAAATCCTCCTAGAGATGTTATCCTCCGGCTCCACTACTTCTCCATAAAGGAGGAGGTGAGTAGGATCGCCCGAGCCACCCCCCATATCACCTTTGAAGGTATCACCCTCACGATGTTCCAAGACCTGTCCCCCCTCACTCTGGCCCGACGGAGAGCTGTAGGCCATGTAACAAGGGCATTAAGAGACAGTGAGGTCCGTTATAGATGGGCATTTCCATTTGCCCTGGTGGCCATAAAAAATGGCAGACCACACGTGCTCAAACACCCATCGGAGGGGGCAGCTTTCCTGAAAAAACTGGGGGTGCGGGGGATCCCGGACACTGTACCAGAGGGGGGCCAACAAGGGCATAAGGCGGACTCTCCACCAAGACGGCAGGAATCCTCTTCCCCGAAGGGAAGGGGACTGGATAAAGACGGGGGGGCGGCAAAAGTCCCTAAACAACGTTTGGAATGAAGTTCCTGAAGTTATGTTGCGCCTGTTGCGATAAAAAAGAAAGTTGAAACCCTTCTGAACAGCCAAACAATCACCCTAATGGGAGACAGTACCAGTGCTAAGTTAGCAATCCACGGGGACTTAAATATCAGACGTGGATCTTATGGAGACAGCACCGCTTTTCGGGTCCTAAAATGGCGGCTTTTGACTTACCTGAGAAGGAAGGAGGAGACGAGGTGCGAAGACTTTCATGGCGGCGAGGTTTTCGGCGGGAAGGAATGCTCCGCAAGCGAGACCCGCCCAGGGAGCTGCCTCCGGACCCGCCTTCTTTCCGTGAGGATCCGCCTCCGACTGAGCGCACCTCGCCCAGACCAGTGACGTAGAGGTGCCAGATCTCGCGAGAGCAGCAGATGAGACTCCAGCAGAGGACCCAGCGGATGTCAGCGTGACGACTGGAGGGAGGCGACAACCCGGAAGTGATGCGGTCCTCCCTAGCGGGGGCGCGCGAGTTCCGCCGCCGGGGAGAGACACTTGGAAAAGCAAGGCGATGGGGTCCGGAACTATGTTGGCGGTGCGGGGGGCGGAGGACTCGTAGTTTGGAGGGGGAGAGCTGCGGAGGTGGAGGGGGGGTTATTGGACGCGCGGGAGGGCACAAAGAGCTTAGAGAGCACCAAGGGGAGCTTAGACCTATAGGGGTGTTAAGGGGCACGAAGGGAACAGATAATAAATAATTAGTCGACATCAATATGCTGCCAGGAAGGGATAGATCCCCGTGGAGGATAGCGTATAAGAGACGGCTGGGACCAAGAGCATGAGGGAAACGATATTGGGGGCAGAGGGGGTTGTTGCATTAAGGGAATAACTAGTTTAGGGTTTATGAAGATAGAGTAGGGAGCGAATCTGGAGATAGTGAGGAGAGATAAGGTTAGTTATGGTTTACACTATGGTCAAGAAAGGCGAAAATTTCACTTAGTTTAGAGGTTAGATGTCAGGTTTTGGATAAGTATAACTGCCGGCGGAGGGGGGAGTAGCCACCATTCTGCCTGCAGGTATGCGCGTCAACTCCAGGAGGTGGGATACGACCTACCTCCCTGGCAAAGACCCGGATGTCTGTGGCCGGTTTTTGGAGCCATGGAAATGGACCAGGGGGGAGGGGGGTCCAGGGAGAGAAAATCTCTACCGGGCAATGAACCCGAGGTCTATTAGGACCAATACGGTTCTTTTTGTTTTTAAGTGTGTTATGTATGTGTATTCTTCCCTCATGTCTTATCCCTTCCTCACCCCAGCCCCAACCGGCGAAAGACTGAAACCGCTCTACAGGTGCCAGCACTACGAATCACAAGTCCATCAAGAGCCCAGGGATCTGGGTAAGAGCAAGTTTGATTATAAACTACCACCGCACACACACCACACCATAACATGGCGGTAATTTTTATCTCACAAAATGCTAAAGGGCTCAATAGTCCACATAAGCAGAGGGTTGCCTTCGCAGAGTTTAAGAGGAAAAGGGCAGATGTGGTCTTCCTTCAGGAAACACACTTCAGCTCACGAAACAGCCCAAAATTCCTAGACTCACACTACCGACAGTTCTTCCTAGCGTCAGGAGAGGAAAAAAAGAAAGGAGTAGCTATATTGATACATAATAACACCCCCTTCCAGGTTTAAAAGATCAAAAGAGATCCTAAGGGAAGGTACATTGTGCTGGTCGGGCTCCTCAAGCAGGCCAGAATAACGCTGGCATGTATATACGCACCTAGTGAAGGACAAACAGACTTCTTCAACTCATTCTTCCAGAAGCTGCAGCAGTGGGCTGAGGGACATATAGTCTTGGGAGGAGACTTCAATACAGTCATGAACCCCAGAGTAGATCGCACCACATCCCAGCAAACCAGAAGAAGGGAGGGAAATACCCCATTACTGAAGGAACTAAAACAAATTGGCCTAGTGGATATCTGGAGAGAGCAGCATCAAGGAGACCGTAGCTACTCCTTCTATTCCCATCCCCATGACAGTTACAGTAGGATTGACCACTTCTTTGTGTCGGGCAGAATGGTCCCACAAATCTCCGACACAAGCATACATGATATTACATGGTCGGACCATGCATCGATAGAGCTAAGATGCAGTCAAATTGGGTATGTCAGGCCAGGAGCAAACTGGAAGCTAAACGAATCGATAATTAAAATTCCGGATATACAGAAAAAAGTCAAAACCGAAATTTCGGACTACTTCCGGATAAACAGTGGCAGTGTGGATTCCCAGTCTACGTTATGGGAGGCTCATAAGGCCACGATACGAGGGGTACTAATCGGTATAGCTGCAAATAGGAAAAAGAAAAAGGAAGCCAAATTAACTCAGCTATATCAAAGGTTACACGAGCTCTCTATACTACATAACCGGACAGGTAGAGAGGATACTTTGAAGGAGTTGAAGGATGTTAGGATTGAACTAAACCTCCTCCTTACCTCCAGGGCTGAGAAAGACATGAGTTGGACGCAGAGGAAGTTCAATGAGAAAGCTAATAAACCGGACACTATGCTACTGCTGCGGCACAGTTTATTCGAGCATTTGCCCGTTCTGTGCCGCAGCAGTAGCCTGGCGCGCGCCCGAGTGTGACGGGCGCGCGCCGAAGCAGCGGAAGAGCGCCCTCCGATCGGGGCGCTCTCCCTACCGCTGCCGGGTCCGCCGGGTCCCCCGGAACCCCCTGCCGCTGTCCCGCGATCGCGGGACACCAGGGCTCCCTCGGGGAGCCCCTGGACACGCGTGCAGGGGGCGCACGCTCCCGATGACGCGTGACCGCACGTCTATGACGCGCGGCACGCCGAGGGGCGGCCACTAGCAAGCCGGGAGATTTCCCGGCTTGCGGTACCGACCACACTTCAATAAAGTGTGTCGGTAGTGTAGCCACCAGACTCCGTAATCGGAAACCAAATTTTAATATTCAGTCTATCACAACAGCAGAGGGCCAGATTTCCTCAAACCCCAAAGTTATAGTAGGGGAGTTCGCGAAATTTTACGCACAGCTATACAATGGGGAGAAGGTGGTTTACAACGCTAGGACCAGTAGTAAACTACGGAAATTCCTGGCGGACGCGGCCTTGCCACAATTGTCCAGATTAGAGCGAGAGGCACTCCAAAGCGACTTTACAAGGGAGGAATTGGAAGCGGTAGTAAAAAACTTAAAAGCGTCAAAAGCCCCAGGCCCGGATGGGTTCTCCAACCTGTATTATAAAAAATGTATCGGAGTTCTAGCTCCACATATGCTCCAGCTGTTCAATGGAGTACTAGCAGGAGAGCCTTTCACGGGGCAGATGCTCCAGGCGTCAATTTCAGTAATTCATAAAGAGGATAAGGATCCCACTAGTTGCCAAAGCTATCGGCCAATATCATTAATTAATACAGATGTTAAAATCTATGCTAAACTACTAACAGATTAAATGTAATCCTGCCGAGGTTTATCCACCCGGATCAAGTTGGCTTCATTAGAAATAGACAAGCGGCCGACAATACTAGAAGGATTGTGGATATTATAGACTTTATAGGAGCCAACGAGATTCGAAGTATAGCCTTAAGCCTAGATGCGGAAAAGGCCTTCGACAGGATTGATTGGCCATACTTGGAGTCCACGCTTGGAGCATTTGGGTTTGGAGCATATTCCAACAGGCAGTCAAGGCATTATATGCTGCACCAGCAGCTAGGGTGGTACACCAGGGATTCCCCTCAGATCTTTTTCCAATTAAAAGTGGCACGAGGCAGGGATGCCCGCTTTCGCCCCTGCTATTCGCCTTATGCATTGAGCCACTTGCAGCACAAATTCGGAACAACGCTGATATCTCTGGAGTACAAATCCACTCCCAGGAGCACAAAGTGGCTTTGTATGCAGACGACATCATTCTAACCCTTACCAAGCCGCTCATCTCGCTACCCAATCTGTTCGAGCTTCTAGAGCGTTTTGCCCAGATCTCTGGTTTTAAAATAAATCAGACTAAATCAGAGGCCTTAAGCCTCAACATACCAAGAGAAATGGAGAAGCTGATAGAACTCAATTTTGAGTTTAGATGGCGTCCCTCTTCCATGAAATACTTAGGAGTGCAGATTACGAAAAGGACAAGCTCTTTATATTCGGCTAACTATCCCAAGCTGTTGAGGACTCTCAAAAAAGAGCTACAGGAATGGAAGGCATATGGTATTTCTTGGTTGGGGAGGATCTATAGCGTCAAGATGAATATCCTTCCCCGGATTTTATATCTGTTCCAAACTCTCCCGATTGCCGTGGTACGAGCAGACATTACAGGGCTTCAAAAAGCAATTTCACAATTTATTTGGAACGGTAAAAAACCACGGGTTAAAGTAAAAATGATGCAGAAAGCTAAGGAAGCTGGTGGCCTGGCGGTTCCGAGCGTTATATCCTACTACAAAGCGGCACAGTTGTGCCAAATTACGCAGTGGCATGGAGATCCTGAGCTCAGACGGTGGGTGGCACTGGAGAGGGAGGTGTGCGCCCCGCTTGAGCTCAAGGACCTGATCTGGTACCCGAGGACACGGGTGAAGGATGTACTCATTCCGCTGACCTCTGTTCTCAACTCACTCTCGATCTGGGAGGCTTCTAAAGGTAATCGCTCGATAACCTCCAAACACACACTTATGGCTCCCTTATATGGCAACCCAGACTTTGCTCCTGGTCTGGCAAACAAGAGTTTTCCGTTATGGCGCAAATTGGGGATTAGACGGTTGAAGGACCTGGAGGGTAGTGCAAAGATTAAACACTTTGAGCTATTACAGTCGGAAACGGGCATACCTAACACTGAATTTATGAGGTACCTCCAGGTTCGGGCTTACTACAACGCACACCCGGTGAGACCACCGTTAACGAATTTTGAACAGCTCTGCGTGCGCGGTGCAGACACGCGGGGACTGATCTCTGCCCTATACAGAGGGGTGGTTAACACTGACTCGGACAGGACAGCCAAACCCCGTTTTATGGTTCAGTGGGAGGAGAATTTACAGGGCACTTTAGAGGACGAGGACTGGTCAGTGGTGTTTAAAGCCGCAGCTAGTAGCTCCATTTGTACGACATTAAAGGAGAACTCATATAAGGTGTTGTTACGCTGGTACCTCACCCGCGTTAGATTAGCAAAATTCATCCCGGGCTCTTCCTCGCTCTGCCCTAGGCAGTGCGGGGAACAGGGGGATTTGGTTCACATGCTGTGGTCTTGCCCGAAATTAGTGCCGGTCTGGACCCAGATCCGAGATTGGCTGCAGAGGATCTTTTTGGGGGTCAAAATTCAGCTGGACCCGTGGCTATTTTTATTAGGCAAACCTACGAATGAGGTATCTAGATCGGGTAACAAGCTGATAGCACACTTTGCTACCGCTATGAGGTGTGAGACCGCAGCATTGTGGAATCAGAATGCGATTCCTTCTATAGACAAAATCAGAAACAGAATTTGGTTCATTTGCCGAATGGAGAAGTTAACGAGTTTAGTTAACGATTCGGCCGATAAATTCGAAAAAGTCTGGTCATTATGGTTGGCTCAGACTGATATCCAGGGGGTGAATGATGCTACAATTTGGCTTTGATAGATTTAGGTGAGTTCTCCTTGGATGGGTGGCTGGGAGCTAGATATGACGATCTGACAGCAGGGATCCCCCAGGGTATTAGCGATATCCCAAAGAGATAGACTCCGAAAGCTGAAGTGGATCTGGCCCAGGGTCCTCGGTGAGGTGGCCAGGAGCAGAGCGTCAGTAGTGGTGGTGCAGGACACCTGATAACACGTGGAAAGTGACTCTTCTTCGCCGATCCCCCTTCCCCTCCTCCCCTCACCACCTTCCCTTCCCCCTTTTTTTTTTCTCTCATTTGTTGATGTGGGTCTGTCGATGTCTTGTCCTGTGATCCCCCAAACGTGTGTCTGTTTATTGTAGTTTGTCCCCGTAAGTTAAGTGTATACTAGGAACAGTTATCAATATCCTGTATTCTCCTGTCTGTATGCACAAAAAAACTAATAAAAACAAAGTTGGAAAAAAAAATCAGTTCATACTAGCAAATTAAGAAATAATTAGGCATTCAGTCATTGTTACGTCACAACATTTAACAGTGTGATGTCATTTCACTGGTTACTCCAGAAACCAAGCTGTCCCTACTGTATGTGTTTTGTGATTGCTCTCTTTAGGATGGATTGAGGACAATTCGAAACGCATTGGAAGACTATATTGTGTGTGTGTGTGTGTGTGTGTGTGTGTGTATATATCATCGTTGTGCATTATGAGGCCACAGCCCTGCATCCTTGTTCCAACCTGTTTTGGACCTATTCACGAACATTTAAATCTGTGGCTATAATGTACAATTTAAAAAAAGGAGGAACAATTTCAAATCTTCACAGGCAATAAACACATTTTAAAATACATTATTTTCCTAATTTAAACTACTTCCTTATATATGGTTTTGTTAGGTCTGAGTCATTTCCTTTAAGCCTTTCTGCCTCTATAATGAGGGCATAATCCAGTAGCTCCTCCTTTAACATAGTCTCAGTATCCTTTTGAGTGTGTTGGATGGGTATACAAATCTGTACTTACTTAGTTCTGACGTCTTCATTTTTAGAACACCTGTATGTTTCCAACACTCTGCTACTGATGTGTGACAGGCAAGTCATCCCTTGAGGCCCCTGGCCTCTGATCTATCAGGATCCAAGTGCCTTTTTTCTTAAACAATGCAATCTTTTTAAAGTACTAAAAGCCTCATGTTTATAAACGTACCTGCAGCGGTTGGTTATCATATTCTGTGCTTGTATGACCCTTATACGTCTACTGTGGGTGGAGGTTCTGGCTGTCCATTCTGTGTGCTGTTGGTGTGTAAAGTGTGTAAAGTATATACAGGTAAACCCCGTTATACCGCGATTCGGTTATAACGCGGTTTTCCTGTGGCTCCCGTTTTTTTTTTTTGCACACTGCACACACTGCACACAATCTCACTGCACACACAGCACACAATCTCACTGCACACACTGCACACACACTGCTCACTGCGCACACACTGCTCATTGCTCACACTGCACACACTGCTCACACTGACACACACTGCACACACACTACTCATTGCTCACACTGCACACACTGCACACACTGACACACTGCTCATTGCTCACACTGCACACACTGCACACTGCACACACACTCACACACACTCACACACCTACACACACTCTCACACACTCACACACACTCTCACACACTCACAGACACTTACACACACTTACACACACTCACAGACACACACACACTTACACACACTTACACACACTCACAGACACACACACTTACACACATTTTCACACACTCACACACACTCTCACACACTTACACACACCAGCACCAACACCCGCTCCCCCCCCCCTCCTCCTGCGCAGGCAGCGGGGACAAAGGTGGGGAGAAGGTGAAGCGGGGACCGGAGGGGCATCCCCCCTCCCATCTCCTGTCCCGCGGCCTGTCACGCGGTGACAGGGGGAAGCCGGGACCGGAGGGGCATCCCCCCTCCCATCTCCTGTCCCGCGGCCTGTCACGCGGTGACAGGGGGAAGCCGGGACCGGAGGGGCATCCCCCCTCCCATCTCCTGTCCCGCGGCCTGTCACGCGGTGACAGGGGGAAGCCGAGACCGGAGGGGCATCCCCCCTCCCATCTCCTGTCCCGCGGCCTGTCACGCGGTGACAGGGGGAAGCCGGGACCGGAGGGGCATCCCCCCTCCCATCTCCTGTCACGCGGTGACAGGGGGAAGCCGGGACCGGAGGGGCATCCCCCCTCCCATCACGCGGTGGCATCCCCCCTCCCATCTCCTGTCCCGCGGCCTGTCACGCGGTGACAGGGGGAAGCCGGGACCGGAGGGGCATCCCCCCTCCCATCTCCTGTCCCGCGGCCTGTCACGCGGTGACAGGGGGAAGCCGGGACCGGAGGGGCATCCCCCCTCCCATCTCCTGTCCCGCGGCCTCTCACGCGGTGACAGGGGGAAGCCGGGACCGGAGGGGCATCCCCCCTCCCATCTCCTGTCCCGCGGCCTCTCACGCGGTGACAGGGGGAAGCCGGGACCGGAGGGGCATCCCCCCTCCCATCTCCTGTCCCGCGGGGTGAAGGGGTGAAGATGCGCTGATGCGGCGGCCATTTTTTTTCCCCCGCGACCCCGTTTCTAACGCGGTGGTCTCGGGGTGGACCCCGAGGACCGCGTTATAACGAGGTTTACCTGTATATACAGTATAAAATAGATCTTTATATATTAACATTGGAAATCCTATATTCATGTATAGATTTCATTGTGTTTTTGGATATGTTTTGTGGTCATAGTAAGCAATAAATGCATTCATATATACCATCACAAACTACATGATATGCTGGGAATCACATATTTATCTAGGTGTGTCATTAACATGTTAGTTGCCAGCACCGTTACTGAAGGGTGTTTAAAATGTGCATGTGTTCTACACACAGGAAAAATATACATGCAAGATAAGTCTTGCCCCCTATTCAGAATACAGTAGGGCCCCACTCATTTTGCGGGTTCGGTTCCAGGCCCCCGCCGGAAAGCGGAACATAGGTTTTTTTTGTGCAAAGCGCATAAATGCTATGTCCACCTGCAATTTCCCGTCTCTCCTACGCCGACCCAGAATGCCTCAGAAATCTGCCCAGTATTGCATGGTTTCCAGCAAGTATCTGGAGTGCCAGGATATATTTTGGATAATAGAACAGGGGTTTTATAAATACAGTCAAATATATTATGACAGCTGAACAAAACTTGATGCTATGAGAAGTTTATTTGGATCCAATCAAATACTTTGCCAATCATCAAAATCTATTTCCCTGTTGAAATCCTCCTGACAATTTCTGACAACAAGTATCTATCTAAATGTGCCTCATAAATTATATTGAATTTAGCATACATCTGCTAAATTATCAGTAGCGCAGTAGAAATTAAAGTACATTAAATTTTACTAACAATGGGTCTCAGAAGAAGGCTGTTTGATTGTTTGATACCATGAAATGTGTTGGATTTTAAAGTACAATACTGGTAAAAGGAAACTTTATTTTCGAGCATCATTCAATTGTTGTATAGATTTGAATGTTCCATTATCAAACACTAGCTGAAAGTACCCAGCGTTGCTCAGGAATTCTAAGGCTGCGTCCCCGCTAGCGCTTAGCGGGCAGCGGTTACTTACATATATAGATATATGTAAGTCCCCGCTCACGGTGCGCGCGCGCACACACGCTCACTTGCGCGCACACACGCTCACCCGCGCTTAGGTTAACAAAAAAACTAACTTTCCAGCGCGCTCAACTACCCACAATGCCCCCCTCCCGTGTGCGCACGCGCGTAAATGCAGGACACCCGCCGCTCATGTTTGGAGCGCTCCCCAATCATGATCGCGCTCAGCACCAGTGGCGACTCAGCCTAAGAAACTAAAAAATACTGAGATTCATAAATGGATAATTACATTGTTTAGTTTCTTGATGCAAAATCCCCTGCTAAAAAACAACTCCACCCATAATACTTTCATTTTCTCTGAGGTCCTGACGTGTTCGATTAAGAGACGCCAATGCGTGTTTGTGGGACATTGTCCTCCCGTCCCAAACAATGATCTGGTACTCTTGAAAAACTTTGGCTGCTCCTGTATTTTTGCTAATGTTGCAAATGGGATTTTCAGAGTGATCAAATGAAGTGGTAACTTGAGGGTTGTGGACGAAAAATCATATAATTTGTGATATCATCAGTGAATTGTATCCAAACATGGACACAAATCTGCTCCTTGATCTCAGGAACCATCATGTAAAATGTGGTTATCCTATCTTAAGAGGTGTCCAAATGCATAGCGAACAGATATTTTTTTACCTACATGTCTTTTGTTGCCCGCCCTCCTGAGACCAAAGTGTATTCATTTGGAATGGCTTTTGGGCTCAAGTAATGAAGCATGTGATATGAAATGCTTGTGCTGTACTTTCTAGGGAAAGATCCAAATAGAAATAGCCGGTGCACAGCCAAAATAGCAAAGCTAGGACGTGGGGACCAAAAATATATTTATTGATTAAAAAACATAAAGTAGTGGTGCTGGTAATCCTCTAACATGTTTCACACTGGAAGTGCTTTATCAAAGAGCTCTTTGACACCTGCGACTGTCTCCCTCTTTGTGAGTGGGGTTTGGCTTGCATGTATACTCACATACCTTCACGATCACACAGTGTGGATACAACGCTGCGCTATACGTTTATGGACTCGTATGATCTCCGCTGCTGCTGCATATACAGTATGTGTAAAGATTGAACTGGACTATCATCACTGTATTATTTGTTTGTGTGGTCTTTTGAGCACCGGATTTTGGATTTGCATTAATCCTACCCACCAATTGCTGTACTTCCTAATTTGTTTTTGAACCCAAACAGAACAGAATAGCCCAGATTGGCTCACATCAGAGACATGACCTATCCTTGCTGGCTGACTGGGAGACTAGACCCTTCTGTAAGGCTAAGGCCCCGGTAACTCAGCTGCAACGCGCGCCCGCGAGATTGGCGGCGCGTGCAGCCGATTACCTGGTCTGCAGGGAGCTGCACTAAGAGAGACCGGGGGGGGGGGGGGGCGTGGCGGGGGAGTGACAGGGGCGCGGCCAGGACGTCACCCGGCAGGTTCGCCCTCATTGGCTGAACCGCCGGGGGGCGTGGCTTTGCGCTCCGTAGCGAGTCCTGCTCTCAATTCTATTGAGAGCAGGAGCAGCTCTCGCCTCAGCGCTGCGGCCCCCCCTCGCAGCGGGCCCGGCATCATTGAGGGGACGCTGTAGTAGGCAGCGGGGTCAAGCCCTAAGACTGAACATCAGGCGATGCAGGAGAGCCCCCTAGTATGTGTATAGACACAATGGCTGAGAGATGAAAATAGAATGAAGTAGAAATAACGTATACTTTTAGGAGTGCTCTATTTTTCTGTGTTCAGCTAGACATTTTAGGCACTTCTCCTTTAGGCCATTATGGTACAAGAAAAATAAGACCATTCATAGTGTGTATGCATAACTGCTTATGATGCATGAACACTGACTGCAGCATTTGAAGGTAATGTCGTTTTCTATGGTAGAAATGTGTGTGGATATGCATACAGTAAGTGCAATGTTTTTGTTCTGGATCTAGGGTGGGATGATTAACTGGAATCGCCTCTTTCAACCGTTACGACACCGGCGTGCTATAAATCAGGCAGAACCACAGGCTCCCCCACCTCCAGCTTCTGAAGAGCAGGTAAGAGAATGCATAAATACTCTCTAACTAGGTAAAGAATTCCCCATATACTTTGTCTACACTGGTACTAGTTTGCTGTGGGGTAGGGAGACTGTTGTCTTTTTACAAAGTACAAAAAGGAAATTACTGCAGAACTGAGTTCTGTCTCATCTGGAACGTAGTACAGTAGTAACTAAGAAAAAATCAACATTTTGCTTGTTCACTGCTACAAATTTTGCAGGTACAGTAGCTACCTGTGGAAGCCATTCTATACATTATTATTATATTTTTTTTTTAAACCTGTTTTAGCTTAAAATATTTTACTGAGAAAAGTACATTGAGGTGGATACCTCGTTGCATTATGATTGTAGGGTCAAAGGTGCCTCTTTCCTGCATTCACAGAGATGTAATCATTCTCTTTTTTTTATGCTCGTCTACAGTGACTGTTGGGTTGTTAATTAAGCATGAAAAACTTTGGCTTCTCCTCTATTAAATTAATTACTTACATACCAGGCGTGGGACTTAGTGCCCGTGGAGGCTTGTGTACTTCACGTGAAGCACATGAATGGTTGCAGTGTGTTGGAGAAGACTTTCAATTCAATGTTTTGGACTACAGATGTTAACATAGTGTTTTGTGGAGCCTTCAAAGTAGTATGCAGGGCTGCAGATGGCTTTCCCTGTGCCCAGAACTAGAGTATCCACATGTCGGCGGTCATGGAAATCCCCCTCTCTAACACTCTCTTTCCCCCTCCCACTCTCTCTCTCTCTCTCTCTCTCTCACCCCCTCTTTCTATCACTCCTCCCCTGTCTTTCACTCCCTCCTCCCCTGTCTTTCACTCCCTCCTCCCTCTTTCTCACCCCCTTCCTCTCACTCCTCTTTCTCCATCTCCTCCTCTTTCTCACTCTCCTCCTCTCTCTCATTCCCCACTCACACTTCTCCGCCCCCTTCTCTCTCTCACTCACTCTCCCCTCCCTCACGGAAATTGGGTTCGACTTTCAGGTGGGCCGAACTTACAGCATCAGCCAGCCAGAGCCACCGGGCCAGGAACACTTGTCCCGGCTCTGCCCTCCTGTCGGCAGCCCTGATAGTATATGTACAGTATGTGTTTGTGATTAACTTTTTATAATATCGTATAATACAGGGACCTGTTTTGGTTCCTATCAATGTACAGTATTTAATTTGGACATTGACATTCCCTGTCACTTATTCTTCTAGCGTCTTGTATAATGTTTGTTGTTTGGTTAATTTTACATTGAAACCTCAAGCGTGAATAAAGAAAATGGTAAAATTGCATATGTAAAAGGAATTGACTGTGTAGCCCTCAGGCTACCTGATATCTGTGGCTGCTTCCCTTGCAAAACAAGGCAGACAACTTGTATATTAAACATGTATTGTACATGAAGCAGTGTTTTTTTAAATCAGATCTCTGTGCGTGGCAAGATGTTATATGCCATGTTAGATGCATACACTATAAGACATCATTACTGTATGTAATTACAAAATTGTGACATTACTTTTGTGGCCATAAATGACCTGAGAGATCTTCTAGTGCCGAGGGTGGGCAACCCTGTCGCAAATCGCCACAGGTTGTGAATCGGCCATGAAAGTGTTGCAAATTTGAGTTTACCAGCTCTCACAGTAAAATAAACTTTTTCCTGACGGCGAGTGCTGGTTTCCGCTTTCTGAATGAGTCAACGAAGTTAACCTGCAGCAGGTGATAGTGCCGAGGTGAGTGAAGCAGCAGGTGATAATTCTGAGGTGAGTGACGCAGTAGCAGGTGATAGTGCTGAGGTGAGTGAAGCAGATGGTGATTGTGCTGAGGTGAGTGACGCAGTAGCAGGTGATAGTGCTGAGGTGAGTGAAGCAGCAGGTGATAATTCTGAGGTGAGTGACGCAGTAGCAGGTGATAGTGCTGAGGTGAGTGAAGCAGAAGCAGGTGATAGTGCTGAGGTGAGTGAAGCAGCAGGTCAGGTGATAGTGCTGAGATCAGTGAAGTAGCTCTATTTTGATCTGGTTTAATACTGATTGGCCGGCAAAGCCGGCCAATTCAGTTAAACAGCAATTCTACTTGTTGCCAAGTAGAACAAAGAAAAACCAGTCAAACAAATATATAAGGGAACCAACAAGTGCACTGGTAAAAGTGCATTTAAAAAAGAAGGGTTAACTCAAAAGAACCCATGATGGGGGATACCGAGCAGAGCACCCCGCCTAACGCCCACTGGGAGGCAAACTCCGAAACCGTCCCAGAAAACTCGGCGTACATGAACTCTGCCCGAATACGGGAGTGCACCAGCGCCCGGAATACTGCCACGATGTTCGTTGGGACCCCCCTCTCCAAACACTGCCTCCTGTTCTTGTAAATGGCTACCTTAGCCACTGCCAGGAGCAGGTTGACTAGGAGATCCCTAGGCTTATTGTCTCGGGACACTGGGCACCCAAAAATAAAAAGATGAGGGGAAAAACCCAGCCAGAACTGCAGAAGAAGGCTCCTCAAGGTGGATAAGAGGGGCTGCAGTCTGGCGCAGCTCAGATAAATGTGGAATACGGATTCCCGCTCGCCACAGAAGGGACAGGCGGCGGGGGAGTCCGTGAAGTGTGCCAAGTACTCTCCTGTGCTCAGTGCACAGTGGAGGACCCTCCAACTCAAATCCCGGGCGGGGCGGGGAACCAAAGCTGAATAGAGCTCTCTCCACCAGGGTCTCTCGCCCTCGTTCGCAGGAAATACCCGCCTCCAGATGGTATCTGGGTGGGTGACAAGGGCGAGGTAGTGCACTATATGGAGCACCAGAGAATACAGGACTTGCCGCGGAAACATGCCGGGGACATATCCCCCAACCTGCTGAGGTTGGGGGAGATAGGAGCCCGAGGGGGTTGCCGTGGTTTGGGTTCCACGCAAAGATCCGGAGAGCTGAAATTGATAGGTTGACAATGCTCTCCGGTCTGCAAAAGCCCCTCGATGAAGGTGCGTGAGTCGGGGTGGATTGCATCTTTATTCTCCCGGATCAAACGACGAGGGACACGGGCAGTAAGCATACCCATACGGGGCGCAAGCACCTCTGCGCTTACCCAGTCTCGCCGCTCATAGTCCAGGAGATCCCCGACTCTTGTCACTTGCGCCAGGATTAGCCGGCAGCAAATAGAGGGTGAATCCAACATCCGAGCCCCCACTGCCGGATTATACAGCAGGGGCTCGGCGAGGAAATCAACCCCCACCGCCTGTTCCTTCCTGGTCGCGGAGACCAGTTTTCAGGCCTTTAATAAGTCCCAGTAGTATGCCGGCAGCTCCGAGAGGTTTCTTCCTAAACCCTCGGGCCTGATGATAAACAGTTGCCGGTCATACCTCATACTGCGCAGCTGGTGAAAGAAACTGGTCGCCAGCTGGCACCACTGCGGAGACGGATCCGCGAATAGGTATCTCTGCAGGTATTGGAGGCGGAAAGTGTGTAACTGGGAGTGGACACACACCACTCCCTGTCCACCCTCCTCCAAAGGAAGGCACGCAACCCCCACAGAGACCCAATGCTTCCCCATCCAGAGAAAATCCATCAATCTCCTCTGGATCTTGTTGATAAATTCGGGGGGCGGACCCATGGCTATCAGCCGGTGCCAAAGCTGACTGGCCACCAGCTGGTTGATCACCAGGGTTCTTCCCCTAAGGGAAAGCATTCTCGACAGATACACCCATGACCCCAAACGAGCAATGACTCGTTCTTCAAGTTCACTGAAGTTTTCTGGGGCTGGGTCCTCCGCAGCAGACAGGTAGACTCCCAGATATTTGAGAGTATCGCTCCCCCACGAGATATTACGAAACGCGGGGGGCAAAGAGTCCACCTGTAAGGGACCCACCAAAATGCCGGAGCACTTGGACCAGTTGATCCGAGAAGAAGAGGCCGCGGTGTAGACCTCTTGGCACGCTTGTGCCCGCTCCAAATCATCTAGGTCCTGGGCCACGAGGAGCACGTCATCGGCATAAGCCGACAGGACTACCCCCATGCTGGGCTCCCGCAGCACCAGCCCGGTGAGCCTCCTCCTCAGTAGGCAGAGGAAGGGCTCGATGGCCAGCGCGTATAGTTGCCCAGACAGGGGACACCCCTGACGTATTCCCCGACCAAACACAAAAGGTGCCGTCAGGGACCAATTAATTTTTACCAGACACTCTGCAGAGGCGTACAGCATCCGGAGAAAGCCCACAAATTGTGGGCCAAAGCCAAACTCCCGCAGGGTCTGCATGAGGTAACGGTGATCCACCCTGTCAAACGCCTTCTCCTGATCTAGGGACAGGAGGGCGAGTGACAGACCAGTCCTCTGCGCGTGATGTAGCAGGTCCCGGACCAGAAAAATGTTGTCATGAATGCTCCGACCCGGGACAGTATAGGACTGGTCGGGGTGAATCACCTCTGCCAGCACGGACGTGAGCCTCAGCGAGAGCGCTTTGGCTACAATCTTATAATCCGTGCTGAGCAGTGAGACCGGTTGCCATTTAGAGATCTGGCGGAGATCCCCCTTCTTCGGCAGCAGAGACCGTATTGCCCGCCGACATGAAAGGGGCATCTCACCAGCCTCCAGGGCTTCGGCCAGGACCTCGGTGAAATCAGGTCCCAGCATCTCCCAAAAAAACCGGGTAGAACTCCACAGTCAGCCCGTCTAGCCCCGGCGCTTTTCCGTGGGACATGAGATTAAGAGCTTCAGAGAGCTCGGCCAGAGTCAAAGGTAACTCAAGCCGCTCTCTTCCACCCTCGCTGACCGTGGGAAGCCCCTCCCATAAGACCCTGCACGCATCCGGCTGGATGGACTCCGGAGAGAAAAGATCTACGTAAAACCTCTGGGTTCTGTCCCGGATGCTCTCCGGATCAGTCAGAGGGGTACCGTCCTCTGCTAGCAAGCAGGTGATATGTTTACGGTTTCCCCTCTTTTTCTCCAGCGCGTAGAAGAGGCGCGACCCGCGACCCTCTTCCCGAAGGAAGTGGATGCGGGATCGCACATACGCCCCCCGAGCTCTCCGATCTTCCAAGTCCCGGAGAGCGCACTTCCTCTCCACGTACGCACACTGCAGGAATTGGTCTCCTGCCACAGACAGCCGCCTCTTGAGATCGAGCACCTCTTCCCTAAGGGTCTCGATCTCTGCATCGCGCCGCCTGCTGGCACCTTTAGTGTGCTCTTGACAAACGAGGCGCAGATGAACCTTGCCCACGTCCCACCACTGCTCTAACGTGGCAAAGTCTGACCTGCAACCTCTCCAGGCCATCCAAAAGTCTCGGACCGACGTCGCAAACCCCTTGTCCTCCAACAAAGTATTGTTGAAATGCCAATAGGCGGCCGAGGGCGCTGTTGGTATTAGCGCAACCGTCACGGACACACAATTGTGGTCCGAAAACGGCGCTAGCCTAATGGTACTGGACTGAGCTCGCGACAGGCTGTGGCTGGATATGTACAGCCTATCGATCCGGGACCAGGATATCCGTCCACCTCTAAACACTCTAACATAGGTGAACTCAGTGGATACCCCGGGATGTTGTTCTCGCCAGACGTCTACCAAGGAGTAGCGGGTGATAACCTCCCGCAAGGCTGACGCAGAACCCGGGTGTGGCTCCGGACCATTCCGGTCCCTCAGAGCCTCGAGGGTGCAGTTAAAATCACCCCCGAGCACGACGTGTTCGTCCGCGTCGACTGTCTCCAGGTATTCGGACAATCTGACGAAGAACTGCCTTCTCAGGGGTCCGGTGGCAGGAGCATACACGTTCAAGAAATTAAACGTGTAGTCCTCGTGCCGGACCCTAAGATGCAACAGGCGACCTGGAACAACAGTTTTGGCAAACAGCAGCTCAGGTTGAAAGGATTCAGAGAACAGGGTCACCACCCCACAAGAAGTCGAAGTGAGGTGGCTGAAAAAGACCTTGCCTCGCCACTCCAGATGCCAGCTGGCTTCAGCTTCTGGAGTGGTATGGGTTTCCTGCAGGAAACTCACAGAATACTTTCCCTTTTGTAAAAAGGAGAGTACCTGGAACCTGCAAAACCCGTCCTTACATCCATTTACGTTTAGCGTACCGATGCTCAAAGCCATTGGTAATCAAGAGTCTTGCTTCCCATAGGCGCTCAGGGTACTATACCCTGAGAAGCCCTTACGTGCTCTCGCAACACCTTGTTAAACTTTAGGACCCGAACATGTTCGATAGTCCCGGAAAGTTTGGCCTTGTGGTTAGCCTTGATATATACTCTGAGAGAGTGGAGAATGACCAAAGCATCCTTCCACCTCTCAAGGGCCAACTGCACCTTCGTATGTCTGTGTCTACAGAGGGTAGCATCCAGGAAACTATCTCCCGGGCAGGGATAACGGGGATCGAGGAGTCCACCGACTCCATGGTGCCAGAGGACTCCCCACTGAGCCCCAACTCCCCAGGCTCCTCTTGGCTGGAGAATTCAAGACCCCTGTCCTTCTCTGCGGGGGCCTCTCTCAGCCCTAGATTGGATTCCCTCCTCGGTGTTTCCACGAGGGGGTCCACTGTGCTCTCCACCTCCATCCCGAGTCAGGATGTTCAGGGGCAGCTGGTGGCGACATGGCAGAGGCAGTGGTCTCCCGAGAGTCCTCGGGGGCCACAGAAGCACACAATGCCCTACTATTTTCCTCAAACGCCATACAGATGAATGGCATGCCACGGGTGTTCGCATCACCTGCAGGAGGGCACTCACCATCCGCGGGAGAGCCCCCACCATCGGCGGGAGGGCCCTCACCATCCGTGGGAGGGCCCTCACCATCCGCGGGAGGGCCCTCACCATCTGCGGGAGGGTCCTCACCATCCGCGGGAGGGCACTCACCAACCGTGGGAGGGCACTCACTAGCAAGGACCTCAAAGGGAGGGTCTATCCCAGCATTCACTCCCAATAAAGTGCCTGCCCAAAACTCCGCACTAAGAGGGTTCAGGTCAGACAACTCCCAGATGTAATCGGAAGTGCTCACCAAAACACCCTCCAAACCCCCACCCACGGTGGTCAGCCCTAACCCATCTCCTTCCTCTGGTGACGCAAACCGGGGCTTTTTATCCCTATGTATGTCACCCGAAGGCGGTCCAACCAGAAGGGGATCCCGGTCGACCCCCGGGTCCCCGAAGACAGGTATCTTTTTTGTTTCCGGTGGGGTAAATTCACCGAAACACAAGTCTCTGGGGGATGCTCTCCAACCCAGAGGGGCTCCCCAACGTCTATCTCTAGGGGTAAGGCCTCATGCTGTTGAGCACTTTGGCCTTCCACCCCAGAGACGTCGGGTACCTCCTCTTGCATTCCTTCCAGATCTTCGAGGGGGGGGGGGGCTGTTCATTTATGGGATCCAGCTCACACTGATTAATCCCAACCAGTGGGCTGGATGAAGCCACCTCGTGCGGAACTGATGTTGCGTTCCCTTTAGGAGACATCCGCGGGTGAACGTAATCCGGTTCACCCACCTCGACCTCCTCAAACACTCTCTTGTTTTTATTTTTAAATTTGCTCTTCCTGGGGATTGATTCCCCAGGAGAGGGTGCCGCTGCCTCTCCAGCAGGAGCTTCCTCCTGCTCCCCCGCACCCTGTTCTTGGGGGGGGGACAGCGACAACAGAGGGTGACTGTTGTGGGGTGGCTTTTACATTCTCTCTCTGATCTTTAGGGAGAGGTGCAGATGTCACCGCCCGAGATGAGGCAGCGACATCTTCTGCGGTCCCAGGGGGGACCTGGGCTCTCGAGGGCTTTACCTTCTCCCTCTGTTCTTTTGGGAGAGGTGCAGATGTCACCGCCCGAGATGGGGCAGCGACATTTCCTACGGTCCCAGAGGAGACCTGGGCTCTCGAGGGCCCCGCTGTGGTAGGCACAGCGGTATCGGGTGTCTTGGCAGAGGGAGGGGCGGGTGCAGGAGCTGAGGTGGGATTCCTGTTCTTTTTGGGGCAACTCCTACGAGTGTGCCCCAGCTCCTTGCACAGATAACACCTAACCCCCTACGTGCCATAGAAAAAAGTATATTGAATGCCCTCGTAGGGCACCCTAAAGGAACCCTCCACAGATTCTGTGCTCCCCGGCAGCAGCAGTTGTACCTGCCGCCTAAATGAGAGCACATGCCTCAGCGCCCTATCCCTGCAGCCCAAAGGCAATTTTGTTATAGGAGACTTAATGTCTCCCAGGGTTTGCAGGTGCGGCCGCAAGAGGCTGCCTGGGATGAAGGGGGGCACATTTGAAAGAATGACCTTTGTGCCTAACCCCTCCATGTGTTCTATAGGGATATAGATCCCCCCTACATTGATGCCTTTCTGCACCAGGCTGTGGGTGGCAGCCAGCGTACGGAGGAAGAAAATGCCCCTCCCATACATCTTGCTGGCCGCCACCACAGCAGAGGGACCCACAACGTCTGCCACAGCCCTTACATAGATTTCCATGTTAAGGCCAGGTGACATTGGGCATCTTACCCCAAGCTTCCTGCTCACACCGGGCGTGGCCCCAGCATTGTTGTTGCTGGGGTCGACGCCTGCAGCTGTTATCTGCGCCCATGTTTCAACTGGGGCCGCAGGGGCCACGCTGCTAACAGGCGCTGGGGGAGGCGTGGCCAGGGCACTGGAAGGACCAGGCCAAGGGCTGTGACTAAGAGTGTTGCTCCTAGGGGCCACAGTTTTTGGTGTTCGGTATCCGGGTGTGGTCCCCGTTGCTACACTACTCCTACCTCCCTTAGGCATGATAATAATAAGCCTTTTAGTCAGGGGAGGAGGTAGTGTTTATAGAGAAAGGTGCAATTAGGAACTGTCCGTTTAAGAACCAATTAACCTCTGTGCAAAGGGAGGGGGAAAAAAGACAGCTTTTAAACCTGCTGTAGTTTTCCTCCTTTTCCCTTATTACTCTCTCTCTCTGTTGCAATAAGCCACACAATGTATAAGTCATTAAAGAAAAGACACAGAGCTCTTAATTGCAGGTGAGAAAAGAGGAATCAGGCTTAAGAAAAAGTGAAAATAGAAGTAAAACAACCAGGGGTGTGGGAGGGGAGAGGGGTTGAAAGCTACAGTACCAGCCAGCCAAAATGCAGCTTTTGCTGGGTTGAAAAAACACTGCAGTCCCTGGGTGAAAAACCAAAAACGGTTTTTAAACCCCAAAAACAACCTTTAAACCTCTACAAAACACACAATCCCCCACAGTTTCACTCCAAAATAACACAAATGAAAAGAAGAATACAACCTGATTCCACAATGCCTAGGAGCTCTGTACATACACTTCTGAGGGAAGCAGCAGCAGGTGACAGTGCTGAGGTGAGTGAAGCAGACGAACAGTGTGTGTTGTTTTAAATGTTCGATTGAGCAACCTAATTTCTCATTTTTTCATGGTGTGACGATTTTCACTTCTCATTCGCCACACCTTTGGCTACATTGAAAAATAGGTTGCCCACCTCTGTATAGTGAGTGCCTCTGCAATCAGCCCTTTTCAGTGTGACGTGGATAGGGGTTAATGTAGTCACATTAGGCATTTCTGCCACAGTGCACATCCAAGCAAGAATATTACATAATACCCGATCTAAAAATGCTCAGAGTCTAATTGTCGTGATTGGGAATAAAAACAGGTTGTTTACAAAGAGCATGCTCTATGTCTGGACATTACCGCAATCTCAGCTCATAAAGCAAGGTTACAGATTTTAGCACCTTTGTGCAAGACAGCCCTTCCTACCTGGTCAGAGTTGTAATTTTAGACTCTTTAATACACAGCTGCTCATATGTACTAGCACCTTCAAATGAAACGCATGCAAAATTACGCAAGTCCTGTGGAGACAACTAACATTATGGAAAACCCCCAACTATTAATAAACCCGTCCTAAACTTTTCATCTTGAAGACTAAAGGGGGGAAAAGTCAGATACTTTTTGCATCTTGATTGAGAGCAGAAAAACAGTGCCTGACCAAATAATAAGAAAGAAAAAGAAGACCACAGCTACAGTAGGAGTTGGTGATGTGAGGTTCAAACATCGGACCATAATTCACAGCAGGTTTCACATTTGGTGTCTTCTACCCCTGACAAGATGGGTATTTTGCAGCTTGTTCATATTGTCAAAGTTTTTTTTTTTTTTTTTTTTAAACGGTTTAGTCCTTTCAAGTGTGTGGTTTTTTTTACTTAAAAAAATTCACACACGGGGAACTTCCGGTGACGTCACCCGGCATGGACGGCTGCTAGAGGAGCTCCTGAAACCCGCGGGTTAAACAACGAAAAAACCCCTACTTAAACTTAAAATTTTCGGACGAAATTAGTCCCGCCGGATAGACAAACAGAAGGGGAATGTCAAAAACGAAAAAAGCGAACAACCAGCCTGTTTCTAAATTTTTCACACCGTCTCAACGAGGGAAGAACAGCACTATGAATCCCCAAGATGGCGACGGACCGCATGGCGCTACCTCCCAATCTGGGAAAAAGACCCAGCCAAGCGAAAAAAACCCTACAAGCCCAGAACACACAATAACCAGGGCATATTTGGAGGAACTGATGGCTGGCATGGCCGCTACGCTCAAAACTTCCTTCCAAACGGAATTGCGGGCTGCAGTGAGTGACATTAGGAGAGAAATATCAGGGCTGACAGAAAAGACCACGACCCTGGAGAACAGGCTCTGCGAATCCCTACAAAGACAGGGAGAGGCAGAAGAAGAGATCAGCCGCCTAGGTGAAGAGATCTCCCTCCTCAAGGAAGGCATGGAGGAACAGGAAAATCGTGACCGGCGACAGAACATTCGTGTGAGGAATGTTCCAGAGTCGGTCACGCAGGAACAAATCCGGCCTTACCTACTGGAGCTCTTCAATATGGTCTGCGGGGAGCTGGAAGAAAAGGAGTTGGAAATGGACAGAGCCCATCGTGCGCTGGGACCCAAGTCTGATGATCCAAAACGAAGAAGGGACATCATAATAAAAATGTATAAATACACCTCCAAAGAAAAAATCATCTCAGCATGCCGAGACATGGGAGAAATAACATTTCAAAACGAGACCCTACAAGTCTACAATGATTTGTCAAAAGCAACAAGAGACCGCAGACGGGAGTTAAAGCCGCTGACTAACTTGCTCCGTGAGAAGGGAATACCATACAGATGGGGCTTTCCGTTTAAGATCTCGGTGAACAGAAATGGAAAGTTCCTGTCCCTGAAGTACCCCGCGGACATGGCCCCATTTGCAAAGGCCTTGGGCCTAACTCCTCCACAAGGATGGCTACCAGGCAACCCGTCATCTAGTGAAGCTGCAGGAGACCCGCCTCGGATATCGGAGAGGATCGCGGCCCAGCACTCCAGGGACAAGCAGTAACATCCACCACCGCACTCAAACAACACCCCCCCCCCTCCCTACGTGATCCCGAGGAAGAGAGGAGACCCACAACCACATTAGAAGGCACCCCATCGGACCGGAGCAGTACCTGGAGAGGAGCCGCCGACTTCCCGAACGAGACGACACTGGACACCGCTCCCCACACTGAACCACGTGCACCTACTCCCGCGATGGCACCGGAGCTGATCCCGCCAGCTGCTTTAAAATCCTGGTGTACACCCGGCTCGATCGGATGGAGCAGGAGCGTGGTCTCCCCAATTCCAATACGCGAGGAGAGCCGGGTCCTCAGCCTTGCTCTGCTAAGCCCCGACCTCCAGTCTTTCTGGTGGCCCCGCGGGGGTGTGTGCCCCCCCCCCCTCCCTCCAGCCAGTTGCCCCGATTCTTCGGGATGTTTTTTTGTTTTTTGGCATACGGGGGGGGGGGGGGGGTATGGCCCATCGGCGGGTGGGCCCGAACCGACGGGGAACACACCGACTCAGGCGACGAAGGACAATTATGGCCCAGGGGAACCGGACCACCCGAGTTGTCTTAAGGGACGCAAAAACACAAATTGAGGTTTGGCGCCCTGGAGGCCGTGAGTAATGTGATAAAATGTTATGTTATGGAAGGCACCCCACAGCCCCCCCCCACTCCCCATTTCAACCATAACCTAAGCACATAGCCCCCCTCCCTCCCCATCCTCCCCCCCCCCGCCCCCCCATACATGAAAGCAAAGAAGTGTAAACAATAAATAAAATACCCCTGTGTCCCCCATCATACTTTCCCCCCCCCCTGGAACGACTCCCAGGGGATCACAGAGATAATATACAAAACTGTGAAACACCTGTCCTGTTGGAAGCGGGCCGTTACCCTCACCCCCCCCAATTCACATCCCCCCCTTTCCCCCCCTCCCCCCCCCCCCCCGGTGCTATATAAAAGTTGAGAAGTACATGCAAAGTATGATGTGCACCCATGCCTCCCCTTGAAATAACACCCGAGGGAAGCAGGGGTATATAAGGAAACTAAATGGGCCTCGGCCGATTGCCAGGCAGTATACAGCATATTTATGGTATAGAGTGGTACTAGAGAAGCAACATACAAGAAAGTGAAATGCCCACACTGTCTGAAATGTTCCGTCAACCCCCCCCCTTCCCCCCTACTCCCCCCCCCCCACTCCCCACCCCACCCCGGCACGATATAAAAGTTGAGAAGTATATGCAAAATGTGACCTGTACCTAGGTCTTCCCTTGGAACAGCACCCAGGAGAAGCAAGGGTATATAAGGAAACCAAATGTATCGGGGCTGAGTCCCAGACAATATATGGTATACCTATTGCAAAGAGTGATAAAACAGAAGCAATATATAAAAATGTGAAATGACTGCTCTGTCAGTAAGGCTTCATCGAACCCACCCCCCCCCACCCCTCACCCCCACCCTCCCCACCCCTACCCCCCCCCCCACCCCTCACCCCCACCCCAGTATTATATAAAAGATGAGAAGCATATGCAATAGGTGAGGTGCACCTATGCCTTCCCACCCCTCCTCCCCCCCCTCCTCCCCCCCCCAGTATTAAATAAAAGCTAAGGAGTATATGCAATGGGTGAGACGCACCTATACCTTCCCACCCCCCCTCCCCTCCTCCCCCTCCCCTCCTCCCCCTCCCCCTCCTCCCCCCCCAGTATTAAATAAAAGAGTACATGCAACGGGTGAGGTGCACCTATATCTTCCCGTGGGATAGCACTCAGAGGAAGCAAAGATATATAAGGAAATTAAATGTGCCTTGGCTGATTTCCAGACAGCATATAGTATACTTATTGGATAAAGTGGTACTATTGAGGCAATATACAAAAATGTGAAATGTCTTTATTGCTGGAAATGTTTCGTCAACCCTCCACCCCCCCCTCCCCCCCCCCGCCGTCCCCCCCCTCCCCCCCCGCCGTCCCCCCCCTCCCCCCCCGCCGTCCCCCCCCTCCCCCCCCTTCACTCCCCCCCCCCCCCGGGTGCTATACAAAAGTTGAAAAATGTATGCAATAAATGATATGTACCTATGTCCTCCCTTGGAACAGCACCTAGAGGAAGCAAAGGCTCATAGAAAAACTAAATGTGCCTAGGCTAATTTCCAGACAGTATATAGTATACTTATTGTATAGAGTGGTACAACAGACGCAGCACACAAAAATGTGAAATGCCCACACTGTTGGAGAGGCTCTGTCAAACCCCCCCCACCCCCCCATCCCCCCCCATCCACCCCCCCCATCCACCCACCCCCAACCCCCCCCTCACCCCCCCCACCCCTCACCCCCCCCCCCTCACCCCACCCCACCCCCCACCCCATCCCCCCCCCCTCACCCCATCCCCCCCCCCCCCTCCCACTCAGACGAAGCAAATTTACAGAAGAAAGTTGAAACTGCTTGGGTGGAAAATCAAAATGTGCACAGTGGGTCCATGGTGTAATGTTACATAACAGATGCTGTACAAAAATGCGAAATGTTTAAACTGCCTGAATCACACCTTCACCCCCCCCCTATCTCCCCTTACCTGTGGACTGAGGATCTACGTAAAAAAGGGGTTAAGTAAATTCTATAGAGGGTTTGGACCCCTCAGACGTCCAACGGTGGACTGACCCGGAACCACCCCAGAAGGGCTCTTATAGCCCAAATGCCGGCTGTTTTTTTTTTTTTTCCACAAAAAGGTTTTTATTATTGGATTACAGTACATTGCATACAGTGTCTACCAACCCGCTATCTTTCTTTATTGTACTATGACCCAATTTTTCTTTTTTCTAACGTCCTCCGTTTTGACACAGACATACCGGGTAGACGCACTCACGGACCTAACAAACCAGACGGACACAGCAAAGGGGGGGGGGGGGGGGGGGGAGGGGGGGCGAGCTCATTGTCTTCTCTGTGTTCACCGAGTCTACTCTTGTCTATTCTCAAAGGAGCAGCTTGTACCCGTGGGCGTTCTACTTACCGTCTGCCCTACCTGTTCCCCTTTTACACGCTGTCTGTACTGGTTCCTCATAGGAGAATGCATCTAGTTATATTATGGCATGATGGTGGCGGTATTCACCCCCGGGATGTCCGAGTGGTCTAGCCACTTGGTCCAAATTTTGAGGAAATTTGTGCCGGTGTCGTTGACCAGACTCGTCAACTGTTCCATCCGGCAAATATACCATATTCTGTTCCGAATTTTTGTAATTGTGGGTAGGTCTGGGAGCTTCCACATAGCTGCGAGTTCGCACCTCATGGCTGTTGCAAAGTGTGCAATCAATTTTTGCGCCGGTCTGTCTATTCCCCGAGTGCGCCTGCCCAGCAGGAACAGCCAAGGGTCTAGGGGGACCGGTCGTCCGAGAATACTCGTTAGCCAATCCTGGATTTCCTCCCATAGAGGAGCCACTTTTGGGCAACTCCACAGCATGTGAAGCAAGTCCGCCTGTTCCCCACATTGTTTTGGGCACAATGGTGGGTAGCCTTTGACGAACTTTGCTAATCGTGTTGGGGTGAGATACCACCTCATTAGGACTTTATATGCATTCTCCTTTAAGGTGGTGCATATAGAGCTTTTCGCTGCTGCCAGTACTATTGTGGACCAGTCTTTGTCTTCTAGCGTCTCCCCTAAGTCTGTTTCCCATTTAATTCTATAGTTAAGTTTAGTGTCAACGTCCTTTCCAGGGCAGACCACCTCTCTGTATATCCGAGAAGTAAGTCCCGATGTGTCCGTGCCTCTGGAACACAGCTGCTCAAAATTTGTGCGCTTGGGGCGTTTGGGAATTTTCATATAAAATGCTCGCACCTGGAGGTATCTAAAAAATTCAGAATTGGGCATCTCTGTTTCTGATCGAATTTGTTCGAATGTTTTGATAGCTTGGTTTCCCTCCAGGTGTAGTAGCCTAGTAATGCCTTTTGCTTTCCAGACCGCTAGGTTCTTGCGTAACATACCCGGAGCGAAATCAGGGTTCCCCGTAATCGGGGTCATAAGTGTGTTCTGGGTTGTCAGGGCACACTTGTGTTTGGTGTTCTCCCAAGTAGCCAAAGAGCATTTCACTGCGGCCAGCGGTTCACTTAAGGTCTGTTGTATTTTTTTGGGTAGCCAAATTAGATCCTGTATCTCTACGGGGTCACAGCAAGCCTTTTCCAACTCAACCCACCTCCGCAGGCTAGGTTGCATGTGCCACTGAGTAATTTGGGATAATTGTGCCGCTTTGAAGTACGATATCAAGCAAGGTACCCCCAAACCTCCTCTAACTGTTGGCCTTGTAAGGATGCTATTTTTTATACGTGGTTTTTTATTACCCCAGACGAATTTCACCATAGAGGACTGTAAACGGAGGATGTCGTCTCTGATCACTTGTATCGGAAGGGTCTGAAACAGATACAAGATTCGGGGGAGGAGATTCATCTTAAGGCACTGGATCCTACCGATCCACGAAATTGTGTGGCCTGACCAGATCCGTAGATCCTCCTTCAGAGTCCTAATTAGCCTGGGGTAGTTGGCTTTGTAGAGGGCGTCGTAGTTTTTGGTTATATAGATACCTAAATATTTTATGGAGGAGGCTTGCCATTTGAAATTAAAATTTAGTTCAATCAATTTTTCGGTGACCTTTGGCAGGTTGATATTTAGTGCTTCTGATTTTGTCTGATTGATTTTGAATCCCGAAATCTTATTAAAATTGTCTAGCAAACTGAAGACATTTGGCAGGGAGGTAAGGGGTTTGGATAACATTAGTATAATGTCATCTGCATACAGGGCCACTTTGTGTGACTGATCATTTATCTGTATACCTGTTATGTCGGGGGAGTTGCGGATGTGTGCCGCTAGGGGTTCTATACATAATGCAAAAATGAGTGGGGACAGGGGGCATCCCTGTCTGGTGCCGCTCTTTATAGGAAAGTCATCCGACGGGAAGCCCTGGTGTCTGACCTTCGCCCTCGGTTCCCTGTAAAGAGCCAGAATAGCTCCCAACATTCTCCCCCCTATGCCGAACATTCCCAGCGTCTCTGTGAGATAGGGCCAATCGATGCGGTCGAAGGCCTTTTCAGCGTCCAGACTCAATGCCATAGACGGGATGCGTTTTCTATGTGCCAAATCAATTAAATCTATTATCCGTCTAGTATTGTCTGTAGCTTGCCTCCCGCATATGAACCCTACTTGATCGGGGTGGACCAGCTTCGGCATGACTATATTCAGACGGTTAGCTAGCAATTTGGAGAAGATTTTGGTGTCTGAATTGATGAGAGAAATAGGCCGGTAGCTTTTGCAATCCGCTGGGTCCTTTCCTGGTTTGGGGATCACTGTTATAGACGCTTGGAGCATCTGACCAGGGATAGGGGCACCATCTAAGAATGAGTTAAATAATCGGGCCAGGTGAGGCACTAGTGTTTTTCTGAATTTTTTATAGTATAGGTTAGAGAAGCCATCCGGGCCTGGGGCTTTGGACGGCTTTAGTGCTTTTATTACCTCTGCTATTTCCTCACCTGAGAAGTCTTCCTGTAATGCCTCCCTTTCCAATCTGCTCAGGCTGGGTAGTTTTGCCTCAGTTAGAAATGTCTTCAGCTGCCTATGAGTACTCTCACAATGGGAGACCTTCGCCCCATCATATAGGGTCTCATAGTAATTTTTGAAAGCCTCTACAATTTGTTTGGGATCAGAAGTAAGGTCACCTTTCTTGGTTCGAATGGCTTGAATATGGAAATTACGGTTACAGTTTTTGAGTTTATTGGCAAGTGGGGTATCTGGCTTGTTCGCTTTCTCATAGTATCGTCGCCTAGACCAGGTCAGCTCCTTCTCCGCTCGGGAGGACATCAATAAATTTAGTTTTGTTTTAGTGTCGCGCCAGGCCTGTAAGGTCTGCGCTTGTTTGTTATTTTTGTGTAGGGCAGAGAGGGCTGTTAACTCTGATTGGAGAATCTTAATTTTATTTTCCCTTGCTTTTTTCCGCCTACTTGCTATCCCTATGAGCTCTCCGCGGAGAGTCGCCTTATGGGCCTCCCATAGGGTGGATTGTGATGTCACGCTACCGACATTCTCCTCAAAATAGACCCTGATTTTATCCCTTATTGCTGTTTCAATTTCGGGGATTTTTAGCAGAGATTCGTTAAGCTTCCATGTCGCTCCTGGTCTGTCTAGTCTGAAATCTGTGCACCGCAGCTCGATGGGTGCATGATCTGACCATGAAATATCATGGATGCCCGTATGGGAGATCTGCGAAACCATTCTATTGGACACAAAGAGGTAGTCTATCCTGCTGTATCTGTCATGTGGATGTGAATAGAATGTGTACTCCTTCTCTCCCGGGTGTTGTTCCCGCCAAATATCTACCAGTCTGTTTGTCCTGAGACCTTGGGTCCAGATTGCTCTGCTTTGTGTGTGTTTCGGTGTTCTGGGCGTGCACCTGTCGGCTTTCGGATCTAGAGTGAGGTTGAAATCCCCACCTAGTATTATTCCGCCCTGCGCCACTCTATGTAGAGTTGTGAAGAATTTCGTAAAGAAGGTGTCGGCCCCTTCGTTGGGAGCGTAGACATTGGCTATTGTGAGGGGTTGTCCACCCACCTCACCTACTATTATTAAGAAACGTCCGTTCTTGTCTTTTTTTGTTAGGGTTGTGTTAAACGTCAGGCGGTTGTGTATCAAGGTTGCTACCCCTCTCTTTTTTATATTGGCTGATGCAGAGAGCCATGTGCTATATCTGGTGTCCAGATATTTAGGGGAACTGGTCTTTGAGAAGTGGGTCTCTTGGAGTAGTATTATGTCGGGGTCCTGTCGTCGGTAGTCAGTAAATGCTATTTTCCTTTTTAGGGGGCTATTAAAACCTTTTATGTTGTGCGATAAGATGGTGAAATCCTTACCCATTGGTGTTTTCAATATGGGATGCTGCGTTACCTCTTTCTATCTGGGTCATGTTGTGCTTCAGCGTATGGTTCAGTGAACTGCTTTGTAGATTGCTCGTCTGTATAGGGAAGAAACATTGGGGTACACACATTGGGGACATGGGGGGGACAACAAATAAACCTTGGTAACTTTCGGCGACCTCAGGGAACCGAGTCCCCCTGGACGCCTGAACTGCCCCTCGTGGGGTTCCGGTTCGGGTGGGCCCACCTCCGACCTTGCCAGACTGAGCTTGACCCGTTTTCACCGGCCCACCGGGGTCTTTCATGGGTCCCTTGGGGTCTAACCCCCAAGTATCCATGAGGAGACTCATGCCGACGGCAAAGGGGCAACCACCCCCCCCCACCGTTTTTAAACATAGTTTATGGCAAACCTTCGTAGCCAATGCGACCGTCCAGCATCTTCAGGGCCGCAGGCAGCTTTGTTGTGGGTGTAACTTATCTGTGTGGGGCACTCTTCCTACTTCTATGCTCCTGCCCTCTGTAGGATCTCTCTATTTCTTGTTACCTACGTGGGCCTGTACATGTACTCCCCTCCCTCTACGTGTTCTGTTGCTGGGACTCTTCCTTCTGGTGTGTGTGTCTATGTGTTCATGTGCCCCTTTGGCTGCTTCTGCCTCTGGTGTCTTCTGTGTGGTACTATTAAGACCTAACCTACCTTCGCTGGGTATTCTCCCTCTCCCTACCTCCCCTGGTGTGCTGTCGCTGCCTGCCTGGGCTATGTGTGGGTCTTATGACCCTGCAGTTTGTCCGGGGTAGCTGTCTTTCCGGTTCTTGTCGCGGTTCTGGCGCTTCCGGATGACGTGGCTCTCTTTTTCCCCCAACCGGTCGCCTCTACCAAGATGGCCGCGCGGCCATATCCGGTGACGTCCTTCCGGTCTTTGGTCTTTAGCAGCCGGATGTCGATGGGAGCGGACGTCTTCCCGCGCTGGGCTCTTCTTCTTCCGGCCGTGCAGCTTTCATCCCGCCACGAGTGACGATGCCGCCATCTTCCTTGGGTGCGTGCCACGCGCCTCTTCCGGGTTGCGGGGCAGCCAGTATCTCCAGCATTGCAGGTAGGTTTCTTTCTTTTTTTTTCCTCAGGCGTGGCTTGAAACCTTGGGGCAGCGTGTACATGTCCCTTATCGAGTAGGTGGTGCTGTGGCAATATGAAGTCCACTTTTGCTGCTCGGTGCTCCTAGGTGCTAGCGGCCTTGTTAAACCAAACTTCGTGCCATAACTTGTAGGCAAACAAACAGATTAATAGTGTATATTTTATTTTGGCAGAACTTTATTCACTCTTTCTCCTGCTCAGTGGTAGCTCGGGTCTTCCGGGATGTGCCGGCCTGTTGCCACTCATTGTCCGGTTCTGCCTCTTTCCGTGGGCTCCTGGCTTCTCCCGTTGTTACCCCCAGCCTGCGCAGGAATTCATCCCCCTCCTCTGGGTTTTTCATTGAGGTGACCCTCCCGTTTCTGATGACTAGCAGTCCAAACGGAAAGGTCCACCGATACCGGATCGCTCTGTCTCTGAGGAGGCGGGTGATAGGTTGTAGTTTCAGGCGTCTGGCCAGGGTCAGAGGGGACAGATCTTGAAAGAGTTGTATGGAGACCCCCTCAAACTTACAGGCTTCTTCCCCCCGGGCTTTTGTGAAGATTGCCTGCCTGGTGCGGAAGTAATGCAACCGAGCAATCACATCTCTCGGTTGTGCATTCGCCAACGGTTTGTTCCTTAAGGCTCTATGGCATCTATCCATCATTAGTTCTGCCACTGGGGTGTCGGGGAGCAGCGTCGCCATCCATCTTGTGAGGAACTCTTCTATTTCCCCTATGTCCTCGGGTATGCCGCGGACACGGATGTTACTCCGTCGGTCCCTGTTCTCTGCGTCCTCCTGTCGCTCGGCCAGCTCTGTAATTTGGCTTTGTAGGTGGGAGGAACGTTTTTCGGATTTTTTGACCGCTGAGGAGACCGCCACCATTTTGTCTTCCAGGGCCCCAGTTCTTGCTCCCAGGCCCTGTACCTCCTGCCGGAGTTCCTGTATTTCGGCTCTGAACAACGACTTCATGTCGTTGTATAGCCGGTCAAAATCACAACGCCGTACGGGCCGCTGTTCTGGCGTCTCCTCCCGGTCCTCTTCGTGGTCCGACCCCGATCCTGGTGCTGAGCCGGGCGCCATTTCTGCTCTCCCGTCTCTGGATGTAGATCGACTTAAATATCGCCTGAGATCTCCTGTATTCTTCTTTTTTGTGGATGGTGGGGCCATCTCTGTGGATTCCGACGTCGGTAGCAGAAAATTTAAAGTGTGCACTGTGCGTTTGTATTGCCTTTATTTGAGTCTTGCTTTGGCGGGGGTAGGAGCTACTAGATTAGGCAGCTATTCCCCTCACCATCGCGCATGCGCCTCCTGCCGGCTGTTTTTAAAGCTGGCAAAAGTTTGTTGAGGCCTTTTCAAGGCCTCGTTACAACCTATTTCTATCAGCTGACTCTGTCCCAGCTGATCTCTGCCCTACCCCCGCTGACCCTCCCCCACGCCCCCCCCCCCTTCCGCTTAAAATAGCCATTCCAGCCAAAAAAAACTCGCAACTCCCACACCTACAGAGATATAAACTAGACTCAGACTTACTGAATCAGGGCCTCTCAATTGGGAAAGATGAGGCCTCACGGTACCATCTAAAAAAGAACCCAAATGGCTAGCCAAACCACAATTAAATTCACCTCACTCAATGTGAAGGGCCTCCAGAATAACCGAAAAAGGAGACTAGCACTCCAAGATATGAAAAGATCAGGGGGGGACATCATATTTCTACAGGAGACCCACTTCACATCACAAGACCCCCCAAATTTATTCAAAAAAGTGTTCCCAATGTGTTTTTTCGCATCATTTACTAGCAAAAAAAGGGGTGTAGCTGTCCTGATCAGACAGGGCACCCCATTCAATCATATCAAAACAACTGCGGACCCAGAGGGTAGATTCTTGGTGGTATATGGCTCCTTAGCGGGCTCAGCGATCGCTCTTATTAATGTATATGCCCCAAACGAGAACCAAACCGAATTCCTAAAGAAAGTACTCGAGGGCATAGACCCGGGATATCTGTCATCGATGATAGTGGGAGGGGACCTAAACATGGTCCTCAACCCTACCGAGGACAGATCAACCACAATGGGTCTCCCCCGTACAACCCCCTCCCAGATCACAGGGAAAAGGTTTAGGGGAATCTTGAGCGAGTTTTCACTAGTGGACATCTGGAGAACCCAACACCAGGGCAAGAGAGACTATACTTTCTTCTCAGCACCTCACCAGACCTACTCTCGAATAGACCACTTTCTGGCCACAAAAAATGTGGTGGCGGCAACAACTGACTCCGACATAGGACCGATCACATGGTCTGATCATGCCCCGATTACCATAACCTTGACAACACCCTTCGAAAAGACAATAAATTACTCATGGAGGCTAAATGACTCACTACTCAACCATCCTGAGATAGAAAGAGAGATCAGAGCTGCCATTCGAGACTACTTTTTTTTTAACTCAGGATCCGTCTCCTCACCAGCAATCCTGTGGGAAGCCCATAAGGCAACCATTAGAGGGAAAATCATCTCCATCGCATCTCACAGGAAAAAAGCCCGCCAAAAACTAATAAAGGAGCTCACAGATGATATCAAAATAATAGAACAAACTCATAAAGCTAACCCCTCAAAAAAAATATATAAAACATTGACAACAGCTAGAGCAAAACTTAGACAAATCCTGCTGGAGGATGTTGAGAAAGCCCTCAAGTGGACCAACCAACAATATTATGATAAAGGTAACAAAGCAGACAGACTTCTAGTGACTAAATTAAGAGGGGTGCATAAACGGTCCCAAATCACGGCGATCAAGAGTAGGTCTGGTGAGATACAACACAGTGACAATAAAATAGCAGCCGAATTCACAAAATTTTACACCGAACTTTATAACTTAAGATCCAAAAATGGCCGCCCCGAATCAGTAGCATCCGAATTAATAGCACAATACTTAGATAAGTGTCATCTTCCCACACTAACGGAGGAGGAAAACACAGTCCTCAATGCTGAGATTTCAAAAGAGGAACTGGAAGAGGCGGTCAAATCATTAAAAATCACTAAGTCTCCTGGCCCAGATGGCTTCACTAATGTCTACTACAAGAGATTCTTGCCAGTATTATCCACGCATCTCCTAAGAATATTTAACGATTTTATGGAAGGAAATCAAATCCCTACGTCAATGTCCCTGGCCACCCTGGCCATAATACACAAAGAAGGCAGGGACCCGATGCAATGTGGAAGCTACCGTCCAATCTCCCTGCTTAATTGTGATCTCAAACTATATAGCAAAATACTCGCAAATAGATTGAACCCCATTTTACCAAGATTAATAGATAAAGATCAAGTGGGATTCGTAGCAGGCAGACAGGCCTCGGACAATACCCGAAAGATAATTGACATTATTGAACATGTCCATCTCACAGGGACCAAAGCACTACTCCTTAGCTTGGACGCAGAGAAGGCGTTCGATAGAATAGACTGGCTATTCATGGACCATGTTATGCGCAAATTCGGCTTCAAAGACGCATACCTAGAAGGAGTCCGTAGACTATATCAAAATCCATCTGCAACAGTAAAACTACCAGGGGGCAGTAACCAGAGATTCGAGATTACTAATGGAACTCGACAGGGATGCCCCCTATCTCCTCTTCTCTTTGCATTAACCATAGAACCCCTAGCAGCGGCAATAAGAACCAATAGAGACATCAAAGGAATAGAAATTGGACACAGGCAGCACAAAATATCACTATTCGCAGATGATGTCATTTTAACCCTGACGCAACCCCAAACATCCCTACCTAACCTCCAAAAAGAACTCCGAGATTTTGGAGACATATCAGGCTATAAAATCAATAACGATAAATCGGAAGCACTAAATTTAAGCCTGCCAGAGCCAGAGGTGAAACTCCTCAAACTAAACTTTAATTACCATTGGAGCTCCTCGAGTATCAAATATCTGGGAGTAAAGATAGCGAGGAACTACCAATCCTTATATCAACAAAATTACCCGACCCTGTTCCGGAAAATTAAACAAGATTTAGCGAAATGGGGAGGATATCAAATATCATGGATCGGGAGGATGATCTCGGTTAAAATGAACATACTCCCCAGATTATTATATTATTTCCAGACGCTCCCGGTCCACATCCCTGGCTCAGAATTAAAGAATATACAAAAACTAATCTTCCACTTCATTTGGCAAGGTAAGAAACCTAGAACCGCTAGGACAGTTCTCCTGGCATCAAGGGGTAGAGGAGGACTTGGGGTCCCAGACATCACAAAATACTACCTAGCCGCACAATTGAGACAGGTAGTAGTCTGGAATGCCAACCCAAACCAATACTGTTGGCTAGATATAGAATCACATTACGCCGGGACGCCTTCACTACCAGCTTGCCTTTGGTCCCTGAGCAGGGAAGACATGCAGAGTAGTAAACTTAAATTAGGCCCAATGAGACACACATGGGAGACCTGGACGAGATGCAAATTTAAATTTAAGCTCACTTCGCCCCAATCCCAACTCATACCAATTCACAAAAATCCGAAATTCCCTCCTGGCTGTGAGCCCAGACAATTGGACCAATTCAAAGCAAAAAATATTAGAGCGATCGCTGACCTCTTGAGTATTGGAGAATTCCTGAGTATTGGAGAATTCCTGAGCTATCAAAATTTTCAAACCAAATATGAAATAGCAAGGTTGGACGTGTTCAAGTATCTACAAATTCGGCACTTTATTCGAACTTTATCCCCAACGTTGAAATTTCCCCCTCTCACAGTTTTTGAGCGGCTCTGTCGAGAAACAGGCCACCAGAAAGGTCTTATAACACAAATTTACGCAGAATTGGAAAGGGCTATAGAAGCCCCCACACATGACTATATGCTGCATTGGGCAGCAGAATTGGGAATAGTTATAGACCGAGAGGACTGGGAAAGAATTTGGGAGAATGCCTCAGGAACTTCCATATGTACCACAATCAAAGAAAATATATATAAAATACTGTTCCGCTGGTATCTTACCCCAGTTAGAATAAATCAAATCTACCCCCAGGCGTCCGATCTATGCTGGAGAGGTTGCGGTCAAAAGGGGGACATGGCACACATTTGGTGGACATGTCCGGAAATTCAAAAATACTGGGGAACCACTCAAAAATTAATAGAAGAGGTCACCGGCCTCAAAATCCCTGTTGACCCGCTGACCTACCTGTTGGCCAGGCCCCTAGAAAATGTGGACCGACCAACAAGTAAATTAATCTCCTTCATCCTAACAGCGGCTAGATGTGCAGTGGCGGCCGCCTGGAAGAAAGTGTCTCCCCCCTCAAAACAAACGATAAAAAATAGGATACAAGAGGTAATGAATATGGAGAAACTATCGGTCTTTTTGAAAAGATCCACGGACTCCTTTAATAAAACATGGGACCCGTGGCTAACCCATATGGCACCCCCACGCCCCTAACTCAAAAATGAAAAGTAAAAAGAACGAGTCTAGAAACTCCAATAGAAATATTCTGAGGACGCGATAAGCAACAGGTATTCCCCCTCCCCCCCTTCCCCCCCCCCCCCTCCCCACCTTCCCTTCTCTCCCTTTCCATACTCTGACTCTCTGTTTCCATACTCGCGCCCCCCCTACAACCCCAGGAGGGTCAGGGGGGCGATGAGCTTTCCTCTCTCTTTCTGGTTTCTTTAACCAAAAAATGGAGAAAACTTGTATTAGGCTGTATTAACATATATGACATGTACATTGTGAAATAAGTATTTGCCTAATAAAAATCTTTGGAAAAAAAAAAAAAAAAAATCACACACTTGAAAGACCTAAATTTTTTTTTTTTTTTTTAAGTATTGTGTGTTTTGTTTCCTTGCTTAGCTTATACTGGAAATTCTGTGTGTACAACCTGTGCAGGTCCCAGCATTGTATTTGTCATCCTGTCTCTGTTTTAATGCTGTGGGCACTGTAATGTCTGTACTGACGCAGGAACTTTTGGGGTATTTAATCCTAACCTTTGCCAAGGGGTAGAATACTAATCCTATCGTTCTGTTCATTCTGCCAGTTGTATTTCTGATTCTTTCTGTGTTTGTGGTAATGGTGAGTTTTGATGAAGTCCTAAAGCCATGTGTGATTTTTTTTTTTTAAGCCAAGTGCTAGTTGTGAGGCCTGTCTGCCTTTTAGCACCTGTCTAGTTTATAATATTTATAATAAACTATAAATAATACAACGGTTTTGATGCATGTAATTTGTTAATCTTTTATCCTGTTAGCAGCTCCTACTTTTCATGAAATGTGATTTTTTTTTTTGTGTTTTAGCTGTCTTTTCTGTATAATTATTTTCTGTTGGTTTTACTAAGATGTGGCTTGCCAATTTATACTGTCCTTCTATATTAAGCCTGGTACCATGTGCAGTTTTGTGATAATACATTATCAGAATTAGGAACATCATTTTTTCAACATTCATTCACCACATGGAAACCTTCTCAGAAATACTTTTATGGGGAAGATGAGAAATGTGTGTGGTTTAACAGGAAGCTTGTTGTATAGATGATTCAACAGACTTAAAAATCTCTCAAACTCTTCAACCCTCATCCTGTATATAGTTTGTGCAGGGTGACATACATTGGATCCTGTGACTAGAACATTTTGGCTGAAATAAAATGGCGGCTTAAAACCGCGCACTGTAAAATCACTACCGTTTCACATTACGTTTGTATACGTTTGTAGTTACATATCACTGCAAAGGCTTGCTGTTATCGTTGCAAATAAAATTAGTTGCGAGTACAATTGGATGAACTATATATACATTCAGATATCTGTGAACAATACATAATGTCCACTAATTCAAAATGTGTATAATGCTAGAGAACATTTTCCTACTGTACTCCATTGGTTAGAAATGTATTTCCACGCTGCTCCGGTTTCGTTTTACCTGAACTGTCCCACCCCCCAGTTCTCGAGATATTTGTCATTTTGTTGTGCCAGTGTGAGAGACAAAATAACTACAATTCTCACTGCGGGGTCATTAATAGATAAACAGGGATGTCATCAACCTATGCAATTGCAGCTTTCTATTGGCTGGTGGAGTGAGCCCTGATCCTACAGCATTTTAAGCCCAGGGGGACAGATATTCTGCACGTGGCCTCTGTAGTAGGGACCAGGGGGTCTCCAGAAGTCAGGTAAGATTGAAAGGAAAACAAAAAACGAGCAGCGTGGGTTGCTGCTTTAAATATTTCAGAATAACTTTAAGCCGGAAAGCCTAGCAGCAAAATAAAACCTTATCAGATTTCTGCTTTGCTTAGCAGACACAAAGCAGTTCTTGCCTAACTGAACAAAATAAATGGATCAACAATTTCAAAGTCAAAAGGAGCGGCTCTCTAAGATCACACAATCTCGGTGCTGGCCATTTATATTACGGCCTGCAAGACCGTAATATAAATTAAATCAATTTTAACATTTCATGATTAAGTATTTTATCAGGATAAGCAACAAACAGTAGAGGGCAAGTTTAATTTGCCTTCTACTGCAGATAATAGGGCATTGTAGTGACACTGCCATTATTTATTTATTTATTTATTTATAAAATATTTTACCAGGAAGTAATACATTGAGAGTTACCTCTCGTTTTCAAGTATGTCCTGGGCACAGAGTAAAACAAAATAATACATGGTTACAAGTACAGTTACATAAATGAACAAGGTATACATTATATACAAGACATTGCATGCACAGTTAAAGAAAATATATATTATGAGCGTATGAAACAGTTACAGACCAGATTAAAGTGTGAGACAGCCTTAGATTTGAAAGAACTTAAGCTGGTGGTGGATATGAGAGTCTCTGGTAGGTTGTTCCAGTTTTGGGGTGCACGGAAGGAGAAGGAGGAACGTCCGGATACTTTGTTGAGCCTTGGGACCATGAATAGTCTTTTGGAGTCTGATCTCAGGTGATAGGTACTGCATGTGGTAGGGGTGAGGAGCTTGTTGAGGTAGCTGGGTAGCTTGCCCAGAAAGTATTTGAGGGTGAGAAAGGAAAGGTGAACTTTGCGCCTAGACTCTAGTGATGACCAATCTAGTTCTTTGAGCATTTCGCAGTGATGTGTGTTGTAGTTGCATTGGAGAACAAAACGACAAATTGAATTGTAGAGGGTGTCAAGTTTGCTAAGGTGGGTTTGAGGAGCCGAGCCATAAACTATGTCTCCATAGTCAATAATTGGCATTAGCATCTGCTGTGCAATACGCTTTCTGACCAGGAGACTTAGGGAGGATTTGTTCCTGTAAAGTACCCCTAGTTTGGCATAGGTCTTGGTTGTCAGGGTATCAATGTGCATCCCGAATGTTAAGTGGGAGTCAAACCATAAGCCCAGGTATTTAAAACTAGTGACAGGTGTTAGGGTGGTTTTAGCGTTGGTTCTAATCAGGAGCTCAGTCACTGGAAGCTTTACAAATGTAGTCTTGGTCCCAAATACCATTGTTACAGTCTTGTCAGTGTTTAAAAACAGTTTGTTTTGGGAAATCCAGTTTCGAGTCTCAAAAAGTCAGAATGAAGTATGTGTTGAAGGTCAGAGAGGCTATGGCTGTGTGCATACAGGATTGTGTCATCTGCATACATGTGTATTGAGGCTTCCTTACAAGCTGTGGGAAGATCATTAATGAACACTGAGAAGAGTAGGGGCCCCAGAACAGAGCCTTGCGGGACACCACAGGTGATATCCAGGGGGTTGAAGTTAGAGCCTGAGATGGACACATGTTGGGATCTTCCTGATAGGTAGGACTGAAACCAGTTTAAAGCATGTTTCCCTATTCCAGAGCTCTGGAGTTTGTTAAGCAGGATAACATGATCAACTGTGTCAAAAGCCTTTGCAAAATCTAGGAATACTGCACCAGTGAGTTGTCCCCGTTCCATTCCACACTGGATTTCATTGCAAACTTTTAGCAGGGTAGTTACGGTGGAGTGTTTGGGACGAAACCCAGACTGGAATTGGCTAGGGAAATTTGTCTTGGTGTAGAAATCGCTTAATTGGGAGTGGACACATTTTTCCATAACTTTGGATAGAATTGGGAGAAGTGAGATTGGCCTGTAGTTTGAGACAGTGTTTTTGTCCCCACTTTTGAAGATTGGGACAACTCTGGCAGTTTTCCAGGTCTTAGGGATATGGCCTGCAGACAGGATAGAGTTGACTATAGACGCAATTGGTTTGGCAATGGCTGGGGCACCAAGTCGTAGGAACCTAGATTGTAGTAAGTCGGGTCCACATTGGCTGCTTAGTTTTAGTTTGAGGAGCGCTTGTGTAATCTCCTCTTCAGATACTGGGCTAAATTGAAAATTGTGGGCAGTGTTGGGAGGGGGTGGGACTATAGGGGTACTCCCAGGATGAGATTCAGGTTTGTGGTTTGTGCTGCGTTTCGCTAATAAGTTAGTGGCACACCCCACAAAGTAATCATTGAATGCATTTGCAATGTCAGTGGGGTTTGTCAGAGTAATATCCCCCTTAGTGATATTACTTGGTTGTTGATGGTTAGGAGCCTGGAATATATTGTTGATAACCTTCCAGAAGTTAGCTGGGTTTGATGTATTTTGGTGGAGATTGTCAGAGTAATATTGTGCTTTTGCATGCCTTGTTTGCCTTGTGCACATGTTCCGCATGCATCTGTAGTGATTGAGATCCTTGGTAGTGCCAGTTACTTTGTAGCTTTTCCACAAGGCATCCCTGAACTGGTAGAGTGCTATAAGGTAAGGTGTAACCCATGGAAGGTGGGCACCCCGTACCCTTATTCTGCGTAGTGGAGCATGGGTATCGCAGAGTTTTAAGAACTCGGATTGGAAATAGTCGAGCGCAGAATCAGGGTCGGGAATTAAATCGATTCTGTGCCATGGGCAGTTGGTAAGGTCATCCAGAAACTGTTGTGGGTTAAAGTTTTTAAATGTTCTAGTGAGGAGAACTTTAGGGCTTGAATGGGGCGGTTTAATTTTGCTTACACAGTATACTATTGCATGGTCACTGAAAATATCAGGAAGGATGCCAGAGGATTGAATTCTGCTGGGGTTTGAGGAGAGAATCCAGTCTAGCAAGGAATGGTTATGCGACTTCAGGTTTATCCGTGTGGGTTGGGAAATGAGTTGCGATAGGTTAAGTGACTTGAGTTGTATCTGGATTTTGTGGTTTTTAGGGTCAAGCCAATTGAAGTTGAAATCCCCAAGAACTAGCAGCTCACTCTTCTCATTCAGAGAGGAAATGGAGCCAAGAAATTGGGTGATATCAGTCAAGGATTGTAGTGGGGCTTTAGGGGGGCGGTAGATGCCAGCAAGCAAGATGGGCTTAGAAAAGGGGAGGCAGATTTTGCCAACTAGAGTTTCAAAAGAGGGTGGACTTGGTGGGCAATGTAACAGTGTAAATTGTAAGGTGTCTGCAATATAAAATAACACCCCTCCTCCTCTCTTTGACCTATCTCTCCGAAAAATGGAGTATCCCTGAATGGCGATATTTGCATCAGGGGTTTTAGAGGATAGCCATGTTTCTGTAAGAACTATGGCTTTTGGTTTATGCATAAGGCACCATGCCCTTAGTTCATCCAGTTTGGGCAGCAGGCTCCGGATGTTTATATGGGCGACAGATAGCCCTTTTTGGAATTTAAAGGTGGAATGCTCAGGAACATGGATATCCCCTAAAACCCCTGATGCAAATATCGCCATTCAGGGATAGTCCATTTTTAGGAGAGATAGGTCAAAGAGAGGAGGAGGGGTGTTATTTTATATTGCAGACACATTACAATTTACACTGTTAAATTGCCCACCAAGCCCACCCTCTTTTGAAATTCTAGTTGGCAAAATCTGCCTCCCCTTTTCTAAGCCCATCTTGCTTGCTGGCATCTACCGCCCCCCTAAAGCCCCTCTACAATCCCTGACAGATATCACCCAATTTCTTGGCTCCATTTCCTCTCTGAATGAGAAGAGTGAGCTGCTAGTTCTTGGGGATTTCAACTTCAATTGGCTTGATCCTAAAAACCACAAAATCCAGATACAACTCAAGTCACTTAACCTATTGCAACTCATTTCCCAACCCACACGGATAAACCTGAAATCGCATAACCATTCCTTGCTAGACTGGATTCTCTCCTCAAACCCCAGCAGAATCCAATCCTCTGGCATCCTTCCTGATATTTTCAGTGACCATGCAATAGTGTACTGTGTAAGGAAAATTAAACCGCCCCATTCAAGCCCTAAAGTTCTCCTCACTAGAACATTTAAAAACTTTAACCCACAACAGTTTCTGGATGACCTTACCAACTGCCCATGGCACAGAATCGATTTAATTCCCGACCCTGATTCTGCGCTCGACTATTTCCAATCTGAGTTCTTAAAACTCTGCGATACCCATGCTCCACTACGCAAAATAAGGGTATGGGGGGCCCACCTTCCATGGGTTACACTTGACCTTATAGCACTCTACCAGTTCAGGGATGCCTTGTGGAAAAGCTACAAAGTAACTGGCACTACCAAGGATCTCAATTACTACAGATGCATGCGGAACATGTGCACAAGGCAAACAAGGCATGCAAAAGCCCAATATTACTCTGACAATCTCCACCAAAATACATCAAACCCAGCTAACTTCTGGAAGGTTATCAACAATATATTCCAGCCTCCTAACCATCAACAACCAAGTAATATCACTAAGGGGGATGTTACTCTGACAAACCCCACTGACATTGCAAATGCATTCAATGATTACTTTGTGGGGTGTGCCACTAACTTATTAGCGAAACGCAGCCCAAACCACAAACCTGAATCTCATCCTGGGAGTACCCCTATAGTCCCACCCCCTCCCAACACTGCCCACAATTTTCAATTTGGCCCAGTATCTGAAGAGGAGATTATACAAGCGCTCCTCAAACTAAAACTAAGCAGCCAATGTGGACCCGACTTACTACAATCTAGGTTCCTACGACTTGGTGCCCCAGCCATTGCCAAACCAATTGCGTCCATAGTCAACTCTATCCTGTCTGCAGGCCATTTCCCTAAGACCTGGAAAATTGCCAGAGTTGTCCCAATCTTCAAAAGTGGGGACAAAAACACTGTCTCAAACTACAGGCCAATCTCACTTCTCCCAATTCTATCCAAAGTCATGGAAAAATGTGTCCACTCCCAATTAAGCGATTTCTATACCAAGACAAATTTCCCTAGCCAATTCCAATCTGGCTTTCGTCCCAAACACTCCACCGTAACTACCCTGCTAAAAGTTTGCAATGGAATCCAGTGTGGAATGGAACGGGGACAACTCACTGGTGCAGTATTCCTAGATTTTGCAATGGCTTTTGACACAGTTGATCATGCTATCCTGCTAAACAAACTCCAGAGCTCTGGAAAAGGGAAGCATGCTTTAAACTGGTTTCAGTCCTACCTATCAGGAAGATCCCAACATGTGTCCATCTCAGGCTCTAACTCCAACCCCCTGGATATCACCTGTGGTGTCCCGCAAGGCTCTGTTCTGGGGCCCCTACTCTTCTCAGTGTTCATTAATGATCTTCCCACAGCTTGTAAGGAAGCCTCAATACACATGTATGCAGACGACACAATCCCATATGCACACAGCCATAGCCTCTCTGACCTTCAACACATACTTCAGTCTGACTTTTTGAGACTCGAAGCTCCTCACCCCTACCACATGCAGCACCTATCACCTGAGATCAGACTCCAAAAGACTGTTCATGGTCCCAAGGCTCAACAAAGTATCCGGACGCTCCTCCTTCTCCTACCGTGCACCCCAAAACTGGAACAACATACCAGAGACTTTCACATCCAGCACCCGTTTAAGTTCTTTCAAATCTAAGGCTGTCTCACATTTTAATCTGGTCTGTAACTGTTTCATATGCCCATAATATATATTTTCTTTAACTGTGCACGCAATGTCTTGTATATAATGTATACCGTGTTCATTTATGTAACTGTATTTGTAACCATGTATTATTTGTTTTGCTCTGTGCCCAGGACATACTTGAAAACGAGAGGTAACTCTCAATGTATTACTTCCTGGTAAAATATTTTATAAATAAATAAATAAAGAGTCTTTGTTGTTCCCGATGCAAGGAAAGTTATCTACCCGTATCGCGTGAACCGAGAGACGGAGGTATGCGAAGAATCTCACCTTGTTCCCTTGGCTCTTTAATGAGCTGTCCAGAGGGGTATTACTTTAGAAGTATCCTTGCTTCCTGCTGTGGGACACGAAGACTTGGATTACCCCTGCAAAAAGGTTGGAGGAAACTTGGGAGCTTTTGCTGTTACACAAGTTTGAATTTTTGATAAAGCCTTCCCCGGACTTACGTAGCGTAGCAGTGTGTATGCTGTGCAGAAATGTCACCCGGCAAAGCTCCCTTTTCGGAACCCAAATCACGGAATCCTCAAGTGAGTTTGTTTAAGAAGGCTACTTCCAAGGTGACAGCAAACAATGTAGAGCAAAGGAGCACAGCAACAAAAAAATAGATGGCAACTCCAGAATAAAAATGAAAGGTATTTAATTCATCAACTTCCGCTCACAGAAAATGAAAGAAACAAACGCACCAACACGTTTCGTCCCGTGGCCGTACAGGGAGAAGGAGCTGTTCAGCGAGTCAAGACATTGACTCTGATAACAATGACACTGAGTTTGAAGCAGGTGAACCTGGTTCCATTCCCGGTGTCCGATCCTTGTGACCTTGGGTAATACACATAATTTCCCTGCGCCTCAGGCACCAAAAACACAGATTGCAAGCTCATCTGGAGAGTGTCTGTAAAAACCCTAGGTGCTGCTTACCGCGCACTATACTGTAATTGGGTCCCATTGGGAGGAAAGCACTATATGAAATAAACGTATTATTATTATTATATGCTATGATATCAGCTTTATCTTCACATAACAACAAATCTTTGTTACTGAATTTGGGGGACTGTTATTTCCCATGTTTAAATCTATTGAGCACTATCCTTTAAAGGGGCCAATGTTGCCCATAGGAGCTCAATTTCAGTTTCCTTGAGCAGCAAATGGGCTCATTATTAGATTTCAGAGCAACAATAACATTAAAGCCCACACCCAGATCTCCAGTACCAACATGACTTGCAGGTCCCTCATATTTTCACGTGTTTTAGAATAAAATTGTAATGATCATTTCCTTTAATTTATGTGGTTAGGGTTTTTACTACTTACATTATATTTATTTATAAAATGTTTTACCAGGAAGTAAGAGTTGAGAGTTACCTCTCGTTTTCAAGTATGTCCTGGGCACAGAGTTAAGATGACAAATAATACATGGTTACAAATACATAGTTACATAAGTGAACAAGGTATACATTATATACAAGACATTGCATGCACAGTTAGAGATAATATATATTATAGTCGTATGTTACAGTTACAGACCAGATTAAAATGTAAGACCGCTCTAGTTTTGAAAGAACTTAGACTGGTGGTGGATGCGAGAGTCTCTGGTAGGTTGTTCCAGTTTTGGGGCGCATGGTAAGAGAAGGAGGAGCGGCCGGATACTTTGTTGAGCCTTGGGACCATGAACAGTCTTTTGGAGTCAGATCTCAGATGATAGGTGCTGCATGTGATAGGGATGAGGAGCTTGTTCAGATAGATGGGTAACTTGCCCAGAAAGTATTTGAAGGCAAGACAGGAAAGATGAACTTTGCGCTTAGACTCAAGTGATGACCAACCTAGTTCTTTGAGCATTTCGCAGTGATGTGTGTTGTAGTTGCATTGGAGAACAAAAGGGCATATTGAATTGTAGAGGGTGTCAAGTTTGCTAAGGTGGGTTTGGGGTGCCAAGGCCTATACTATGTCCCCATTGTCGATAATTGGCATTTGCATCTGTTGTGCGATACGCTTTCTGACCAGCAGACTTAGGGAGGATTTGTTCCTATAAAGCACACTTAGTTTGGCATAGGTTTTGGATGTCAGGGTATCAATGTGCATCCCAAATGTTAAATGGGGGTCGAACCATATGCCCAAGTATTTAAAATTAGTAATAGGGTGATATTAGCATTAGTTCTGATCTGAAGCTTAGTCATTGGAAGCTTTAAAAAATGTAGCTTTTGTCCCAAATACCATTGTTATAGTCTTGTCAGTGTTTAAAAACAGTTTGTTTTGGGAAATCCAATTTTGAAGTCTCAAAACGTCAGATTGAAGTATGTTCAAGGTCGGAGAGGCTAGGGCTGTGTGCATATAAGATTGTGTCATCTGCATACAGTACATTTGTATTGAAGCTCCCTTACAAGCTGTAGGAAGATCATTGATAAACACTTAGTAGAGTAGGGGCCCAGAACAGAATCTTGCAGGACACAACAGGTGATATCCAAGGGGTTTGAGTTAGAGCCTGAGATAGGCACATGTTGGGATCTACCTGATAGATGGGAATGAAACCAGTTTAAAGTTCACTGCTTCTATATTCTAGAGCACTAGAGTTTGCTAAGCAAGATAACATGATCAACAGAATCAAAAGCTTTTGCAAAATCTAGGCATATTGCACCAGTGATTTGTCCCTGTTTCATTCCACACTGGATCTCATTGCAAACTTTTAGCAGGGTAGTTACGGTGGAGTGTTTGAGGTAGTGTTGGACCGGGTCCTACATTTCTTTTTAAACCGGGTAACGGGTACCCGGAGGATTTGGCACCTTGTACCCAGCTACTCAGTTTTTCACTTACCTGTGGGTGGAGGAAACTTACCTGGGGTGGAGGAAGCCCGCGGCGACATCTGAACAGGTAAGCAGAGGTGCGGGGAAGGTGGGGCAGCATCAGAGGTCAGTGTGGAGCCTGCGCGGGAGTTGCAGGACTCCATACTGCCCTGTGAGCTGGGAGCAGGAGAAGAAGCTTTCCTATTGGACAGCCGGCTGTCCAATAGGAAAGCTTCTTCTCCTGCTCCGGTCACAAGGTCCCAGCTCAAAGTGCAGTATGGAGTCCTGCAGCTCCCGCGCGGGCTCCACATGACTGTGAAGCTGTCCCACCTCCCCCCCCTCCCGCACCTCTGCTTACCTGTTCAGATGTCCGCGCGGGCTTCCAGCATGTAAGTAAGAGATATTTTTAAACTACCCTGACATTACCTGGATACCCGGCGCCGGGTACACTTTTCAGCTGCCGGGGCCGGGTAATTTTCGGGTAGCTGAAAAGCCACCGGGTAGTACCCGGTACATCACTAGTTTGGGGTGAAAGCCAGATTGGAATTGGCTAGAGAAATTTATCTTGGTATAGTAATAACTTAATTGGGAGTGAACACATTTTCCCACGACTTTGGATAGTATTGGGAGAAGAGAGATTGGCCGGTAGTTTGAGACAGTGTATTGGTTCCCACTTTTGAAGATTGGCACAACTCTGGCAGTTTTTCAGGTTTAAGGGATATGGCCTGCATACAGAATTGAGTTGACTAGGGAAGCAATTTGTTTTTGCAATGGCTGGGGCACCAAGTCTGAGGAACTTAGATTGCAGTAAGTCAGGTCCACATTGGCTGCTTAGTTTTAATTTGAGGAGCACATGTGTAATCTACTCTTCAGATACTGGGACACATTGACAATTGTGGGCAGTGTTGGGAGAGGGTGGGAGCTATAGGGGTACTCTAAGAATGAGGTTTCATGTTTGTGGTTTGGGTTGTGTTTGGCTAATAAGTTAGTAGCACACCCTGTGACGATGGGGAGGATTTGGCCCGGGATTAAAGGGGTTACAACCCCATTTGGCCACCCTCTACTCTCATCAGGGAAGCAAGGGGTTAACTGGACTGAGGTCCAGTAATGTGTTTTTACCTCGCTTCAATATCCAAATGCTTATTCCCCTGTGTAACTGTATGGTGTTATCCTGGTGTTGGCACGCACACATACACTAGGGTTGATGCGGGAGGGAAGGGGTTAATGTCATTTAGTGATTATAGCCCTTTGTTCCCTTTTCCCGCCTTTTCATGCTCCATTTTTCAGCCGTCTAACTGGTTATTCCCCTGTAAAAATGTATTGTTTCTGGGCCAGTGTCTGCACCACACACACTGGGGCTTAAGGGGTTAATGAGCTACAGTTTAGGAAAATACATTAGGATGCGTGGTATCTTTTCAGAAATATCTGGGCTTCAAAGGGTTTGATTGAAGTTGGGTGTGAAAAAGTACAGATGGGGGTTTTGGTGCACAGTATGTTAATACCTAATTTGCAGGCCAAGGGAATATTGCTGGGAGACAGCTAGGACAGGAGGTCTGGGGCATTGGGTGTGAAACATAGCATCAGTGACCAAAAGGTAACTGCCCTAATTGTTTATGTTGGAGGCAGGAACCAAGAAACTGAATGTTTTTAAAGTGTGATACTTCACACTTCAATGGAAGCCAAAATCTGCTTCAAAGAGATTTATTGATGGGGGCCAGGGGTGCGGTTACCCAAGGAGAGATCAGAATGAGTGACCTTATTAAATATAAGAATATTATGAGATGTCCTCGGCTGATTATGCTAAAAGTTACATATGTGTAACCGGGGACTGAGACGCAAATAATGAATACAGACACATGACGTTTAGCCAGTACTAAGAGCCAGATATTAATATCTCTCTTAATTTTAGTATTACACTGTAATATTTAGTCTCATTGGGAGCGTCATGCGTGCCGGAATGTATTAATATGACTCGCGTGCCAGTAAGTATTACTGAACTGAAGTTATTAAGTTATTTAGATAGGAAAAGCAGTTTGTAAACGTCCTTGGGTGGGAGGAGTTTTACGCTGAGGAAAACTGTCAACTTCACAACTGATTTATGAGAGGGGTTGAGTTTAGGTTGTGTTCAATGGGAAATAATTGTATAAGAACCAGGCTCAGCCTATGGCTATTGCCTTTCATGTCTTTGGTGTCTCGATGATTTGAAGATTGCTGTATGAACTGCCAGTCCAGATGGGACTGTTTCATCATTCCATCTTAAGTGAGTGTCCATATTTTGCCTGTTATTTGTATATCTTGTGTGTTCACCTTTATCAAGGAATAAATTATATTTTATCATATCTAAGTCTCGTACCAGTTCAACCCAGTTATATATATTTCATGTATTATTAATAGCCTGTCACAAAGCTCCCGTCACACACCCCACAAAGAAATCATCGAATGCATTTGCAATATCAGTGGGATTTGTTAGAGTAATATCCTCCTTAATGATATTACTTGGTTTTTGATGGCTAGAATGCTGGAATATATTGTTGATAACCTTCCAGAAGTTAGCTGGGTTTGATGTATTCTGGTGATGATTGTCAGAGTATTATTGTGCCTTTGGATGTCTTGTTTGCCTTGTGCACATATTCCGCAGGAATCTGTAGTTATTAAGATCCTTGGTAGTGCCAGTAACTTTGTAGCATATCCACAAGGCATCCCTGAACTGGTAGAGCGCTATAAGGTCAGTTGTAGAAGAATGTCTTTATTTTATTTGAGGGAGGCAGGAAAGGAGAAGATTCTTTTACAATTTCTGTTTACTGGTGATTAAAACTTGTGTTTAGGAAGGATCTCTTTCAGAGGGAAGAAGATAATCACCTTTAAAAGTAAAGCCCATCCTACCACAGGCCACACCAGAAGAAATAGTAAAGCAAGCACGTCATTATGTATTCAAACATTTTCTAAACATTATAGGGTTGGACGTTCTGACCCACTCAGATGCCAGATTTGCCAGAACAGAATTGCAAACTATAATTAGGTTGCCTATATTCTTTAGGCCCACGCAAGATTTTGGGCGACTGCTTAGGGTCCAACAAGTAAAGGCAGCCATGGGGACATAAAAGAAAGTACGAAATGATCACTTTCCCAATAATTCATTTTCTTTTACTCCTCCGTGGCAGCCTGTCTTTTAATGTCTCTATCAATGTTTCTCTTGTAGTCTCTTACGTGTGTTTATAGGGTTGCCAGGTGTCCAATATTGAACCGGACTGTCCTGTATTCGGACACTCTGTCCAGTAAAAAATGAGAGGTAATACTGGACATGTATGTGTCTGGTATTACCTCTCTGAACATAGTGACCTGGCTGGCTTGGGGGAGCAGGACTGTTGCTAGGGGGCTGGGGAGCTTCCTCCATCCTGATTGGCTGCATTACCCAGCAGCAGTCCATCCGGAGGAGGTGTCAGAAGCCTGAGGGTGGGGCCAAGGAGCGGAGGAAACAGCAGACAGAAGTGTGTGAGTGTGTGTCACAGGCTTGTGGGTGTGTCTCGAGCGTGTCCATTGTCCCTAGTAGTTTTTGGGGAAGCCACCTGGCAATCCTGTGTGTTGACGTGGGTAAGGTGTGTTCTTTTTGGCTTTTGGCTTCTTTCATGTTTTTTACAGCTTGGTAAGATGTGTATTTGTACTGTACATGCTCAGAACATGTGTGTTCTACCTCCAACTGAGAGGAGGTGTTTTACCCACTAGTTAGGGCTGCCACGGAGGACTAGAAACAAAATATTGGTAGATAATGATTGCATCTTGTTTTGACTATATTTTATTATCAGCTGTTGTGTTTTACTAAAGCTAATTTGTCATTTTCTTTTCTTTTGCAGGTTGCACAGCTAATGGAGATGGGTTTTTCCAGAGTAGATGTTTTAACGGCTCTGAGGGCTTCAAATAATGACGTCAACTTAGCTACCAATTTTTTATTGCAGCGGTGATATCCAGTGACAAGGCGCTTTATTATTCTAGGACTGTATGATCTCCAAAGATTTTTTTAATATAAATGTATTTGCCACATTATGGATTCAATGCATGGACAAGGGCCTTGTTAGTGGTGATGACTATTAGAAGGCTTTTTTTTTCCATCTCATTTTCAGCCTTGCAATGTACCTGGAAATGGGATACAAATTTGCTGTTGTAGTGATATACAAACCAACATTTATTATTGCTTTGTTGTCAGATCCACTGATTTCATCTCACCTTTTTGTAAAAAAAAAAAAAAATTCTTCTTTCCATCAATCATGAAAATGTTTGCAATACTTTGGGGTATTTTTCTTTGAGGATGTAATGGAAAGATTTACGTCTAACCTGGGTAGCAGAATAACACTATTTCTTTGTGCTGCATGTACTGTAAATCTGAGGACTGATGAAACGGCAGCAGTTTAACTATTGCAAGGAAAATCACAGATATTACTACCGTGCTGATAAAATGCAGTCATTTGTCACCAGGTGGGATTTGCAATGTGTGTACAGTAGGATTCAGTTATTACATACTGTTTCACATGATCATGATTATAAATATGTTAAGATAACAGTGGAGTTGTTAGGTGGTATTTTTTGGATTCAGCTATAAATATCAGTAAACTTGTATAAATGAAGATTCTTGGTCCATTATGATTAGTCTTTGGACTCCTTCATTACAGGTGCAGCGGCCGTTATTTTAGCAAATCACGCGGTGTATACCTCGGAATACCCATGCGATGGCGCGGGATTACTTCCAACTTCCAACTGCACCGCCTTAAGACGCGAGTGCATAAAATGGCATTTTAGTGTTCTGGCTTTCAAACACCTGAAATTGACACAGAACAGTACTGTACACATTACAATTAATTCATTTAATTGCATATAATTGCACACAAACCATGAAATTCAAACAAAGCAACCGCGATTAACACGTGTGCCTGGGGCGATTGGTCGCATTCATGTGGCGTGGAGTACAGCAGCGCACATGAAAACGGCGCCGCAATGCCTTGAAATAACGGCCGCTGCATCTGTATGTTGAACCATACTGTAGAAAGGTCAAAATAAAAAATAAAAACGACAAAACTATGAATGAATATAGGGCTTCAGATTTCTTACTGACTGTCATATACAATGTGAGTGATTAATCAAAATGAGGCTGTTGAACTAAGTCAGGGGTCGGCAAACTCTTCCCCCACCTACATGCGGCTCTCACAGGTTGCTGCTCCCTAGCTGCTGCCTCTCTCGCTGCGGGGAGGGTCTCTCTGATGCCGACGTGCACCAGAGGTGATGGCGTCACAGAGCAGCCCGGCGTGGGACAATGAGGAGGCACGCCAGCACCTGGGGAGGTGCCGGGCAGCAACAAGAGGCCCAACAAGCGCTGTCTGGGGTCCCCCCGCAGCACAGTGAGAGAGAGACAGCAGCTGGGGAGCAACAAACTCCCCCAGCCACCGGCAGCACCCCCCCCCCCCCCATTTCACCAGCAGCACATTGAGGGAAAGAAGCAGCAACTGTAAGTGTATGTGTGTGTGTGTATGTATATATATATATACACATATACAACAAAAATGCCCAAAGCTACATCCAATGTGACAAAAATACACAGTGCAATACCTATATATCTCTTGAAAGGGGGTCATTTAGTTTAACCCATTGGCCACAGCATTGTAAGCCTGCGAGCCACATCAAGGCAGACCCTGTTCGCAGGTCCTAACACTCCCTGGGTTAAAATTCTTGTAAACCTGTATAATTACAGTAAGAATGATCTACATTGGATCTGTCGTAACCTGGCAAAATAAAACTGACCTGCCAACTTAGAAAGTGGGGAGGGACAAGCTTAATCCTTGGGGGGAGGGGCCACCACTCTCCCAAAAGCAGCTGAGACCAGCTGCACATAGTTAATAAACACACAAATACCCAACAAGCAACGTTGTAAAGAAGAGTGGGCCAAAATTCCTTCACAACGATGTGAGAGACTGGTAAAGTCATACAGAAAACGATTACTTCAAGTTATTGCTGCTAAAAGGTGGTTCCACAAGCTATTGAATCATAAGGTGTACTTAGTTTTTCACACATGGCTTCTCCATTTTGGCTTTATTTTTGTTAAATTTATCATGGCACGATGTAATATGTCATGTGTTGTTGTTCATCTGAGGTTGTATTTATCTCATTTTTAAGACCTGCTAAGGAACAGATGATTGTTGTCCTGATTATGTCCTGATATGTAAAACCATAGAATTCAAAGAGGGTGTACTTTGTTTTGCACACAACTGTATAGATATACAGTATATATAGCATATAAAAATATTACTTGTGAGCAAATTCACGTCTTAAACAGGTCTGCAACCCTGCTTTTCACCATTATCTCTTAACATACAGTGCTACCACTGCAGCAAGGGATTCTGGGAAATGACATGCAAATGTGCACACAGTGCCACCTTTTGTCTCAATACCACATTGCATGGTTAAACCCTTAAGCATGCTGCTTTAAACACAGCTTTTAAACATAGTCTGGGATGAGATGCAAAGCCAATAAACCCACTCACAGACAGACTGTTTCGACCTTGTGGGTCTCATCAGTGTGAGGTTGGTTGTGTGTATATGTATATATGTGTATATGTATATATATATATATATATGTAGCCAGGTACCCTCCAGTCTCCCCGCGCTCCCGGTTCCCCCCCTCCTTACCCTTAGTGTAACGCAGGGCAAATAGAGTTGCCGGTGGTTCTCGCCCCAGGGCGCCGCCATGTTAGGTGTGCACGAGCGCAGAGTCGGACATGCGCAGGAAGCGGCAAAGGCCGGAAAGAGCCCTGGAAGGTTGCGCATGAGCGGGGCAAGGTCGCGGCAGCCATTAGAATCGCACAGGCGCAGTGCCTTATGGCACGCGGTCACAATGTTAATCAGGCAGCTCAAGGACTACAACTCCCATGATGCTCAGGGAGGAAGCCGCCTGGTGACTTACGAGAGCCAATAGGATGGCTGGATTGCTTCTGGAGGAAGGAAAGACTATTGCCTGCTGGGACAGGAAGTGCCAGTGAAGACCAGGAGCCTGAAGCTGCAGGTTGGTCCACGGAGCAGTGCTCCAGGGACTAGGCCAGAGGTCAATCCCCCAGGGCCCAGTTAGTTCCCTAAGTCACTGTATATGTATTCTGAGTGCTTGCTATAGGGAAGGCCTTAATGTAGGGACCCTTTCATATAGCATTAGAGAGGTGTATGCTGCAGGACATTGCCTGAGTGCGGTGCAGCCTGAATGCTGAAACAGACGCTGATTCCTTAAAGAGACAGTCAGTCAAGGGTCATCCGGCTGGAGATCCCTCCCCTGGGGAGACAGACAAGGGATTCATCTCTGCACAGAGCAGCACGTTGCGGCGGGGGATCACTGTGCGGTGTTGCTGAATTCCAAGAATTATCCTGATCAGGAGCAGTGATCAGGGAGGTAGTATAATAAGTGCACCAACGGGCCCCAACACAGGGAAGCGCTGTCCCTCACATTCACACTAACTTTCTAGCTGGTGGACACTAAGAGGTTAAGTGCCCTGGCACAGTGGTACACCAGGGACTAAGGTGATACAGGACTGATTATAAGCACATACTCAGTTCCACATGGTGATGATATAATGCTGTGTATGCAGAGTAATGTTATGTTGTTCATATACTAAAGGTTATTATTATTCCGGTCAGTAAATACTGTTTATCCAATCACGTGTGGTAATATATATATATGTGGGTTTTGATAAGGGCACACTCCCACCCCGTTGGGATCCCTCATCAGTGGAGGCGCTGCACCGAGTGTAAGTACACCCCAGGCTCCCAGTGGCGGAGGCTCAGGCCTCAGGTTATCCTCACAGGTGGAAGCAGCACCAGTAGTACAGTACCACAGGGGTACACCCGCTATATATATATATATATTGTATGAGAAAAAGAGATGACCCCGCATCCATGGGACAAGTAAAGGCAACTCTACAACCGACTTTTCTAATATAAGAAATTTAAGATGTAGTCATCTGTCGGTGGTGCTATAAGGGCATAAATTATTGCAAAATAAAGGGAAGAGAGCCCCAATGAAAGCACTCTGGTATGCCTGACAGTACAAAACCACAATGTTTATTGAAAAAGTTACAGAACATAAAGTAAAATTAAAGCACAGAAATTTTAAAACAAGGCATGGATCCCCTGAGAAGTGCAAACTTGATAAACCCTCAATTCAGGGAGTTACCCTGAGAGACAGTGCAAGGTCTAGTAAGACATATGGATGCTCTTTAGCATCCATATGTCTTACTAGACCATGCACTGTCTCTCAGGGTAACTCCCTGAATTGAGGGTTTATCAAGTTTGCACTTCTCAGGGGATCCATGCCTTGTTTTAAATTTTCTGTGCTTTAATTTTACTTTATGTTCTGTAACTTTTTCAATAAACATTGTGGTTTTGTACTGTCAGGCATACCAGAGTGCTTTCATTGGGGCTCTCTTCCCTTTTTTTTGCAATATATATATATATACACATATATATACACATATATATATATATATATATATATATATATATATATATATATATATACATAGGGAGAGTGAGAGAAACAGAGGGCGCAACCTATATACAGTGTTTACAAATAATAAACACACGTGGATACAAACTTTGAATGTCCAGTAATAAAGGGGGGACTGGAAACCTAAAATGAAGAAAGATGAGCCAATATGGTGAAGTACGTATAATTAAGGTTTCCACAATGCAAGCACTTATCCTACTTACAAAATGGTAGATAAAACAAGTGTAACGGGTTTCCCCCCCCCCCCCCAATCGCAGATAGGGTCCCCTAGGGAAATACAACTCTGGTTACACATGGCTATAGTGTGGTGCACCTGCTGGCTTACAGGACTCCTGAGTCCCCCGCTTGATGGTATTATGGAGAATGGCATCAGGACTGGCTTATGAGGTAATGCTGAGTTATACTCACTCATGGTACAGCGCCTCCATCTCTTCCAGACCCCCAGCGTAGCAGGGAGGAGTCTCTGAAAGAGAACCTCTATGTGCACCTTCTTCCCAACTGACTCCACAATCAGGACAGAAGTGTTCTTTCTCTTTGGCATCCTTTATTAACAGCAGACATGGGCAGCCGCCCATCATAGTGGCTGGTCGTCTAGCCATTCATCTCAGGTTGCCAACCCAAAGGAAGTCCCTGACCGTACACTCCCAGTCAAGGTCACTGAAAGCAGGTCTAGCTCTTCCCTTACTCCCTAATGAAGTAAGAGGTATAGTCTTCCACACCACTCCCTAAAGGGAGGGCCACAAACACTGCCAGAGCCCTGACAGTTTGCTGGACAGACTCACCTCACTCAGATGGTGAGGCACACACACTAAATAGAGGAAGTGCTGCATATTATATAGCTTCAGTAGGCACCACCCCTGTGTCACTGTTAGTGGACACAGAGCATGCTGTCGCTTCCTTCACTGAATAATACACAGCACATGAGGCGAGGGCAAACCTCATGATTACTCCTGGAAAACCTGCCCTTTGCACAGGAGGCGAAAGACATGTAACCCCAAAATTACACAGAGCTACACAAGCATGTCGGTATAAATCTTTCACAGCAGCACAGGCAGTAGAACACCCAGGGATGCATAGGACGCCGTCCGCTCTCAGCCTTCTGATGTTACAAAGCGACTGCAGTCTGGCTCCTTCTCCTCTCGGTCAGCTGTTCTCGCGATGTTTGCTCTGTTGTAGTCTGTTATACAAATGCTACAGGCGATCTTGTATTTCACCGACCCTCCTCAATAAACGAGGAACAATAAAACTTGTATGCAACATATCTCTTGATAAAGTCTTCCCAGACGAAACGCGTAGAGCAGTGCGCTTTTAGAGTTCCTATAGTCAAACGGGGACTCTTAATAATATGCCTTTTTAAAGGCATGTTTGGACTTTCATACGAAGTTTTATTGTTCCTCGTTTATTGAGGAGTGTCGGTGAAATACAAGATCGCCAGTAGCATTTTGGTTTCTCTGCTGTCCTGTTTTTTTTTTTTTTTTAATTTAATGAGAACAAATAAGGAAAATACTATTTTTTTCACACTATCTGCTCTTAAATTAATTATTTCCAATCTTGTACTGTATATTTTTTAATAGTTGTCTTCCTTGGGCAGCTTTAACATTGAGATTTTGTGGATTGGTAGACTTTTGTTTACTGGATTGACTTAGTGCTTCTCATTTGTGCATTAAAACATCAGGGAATGACGATATGGGAAATAATAAAGGTAAACAATTGAGAATGTTTAATTGATTTTCCTTGAACTAATATGCAAAGATCTGAATTACCTATTTATTCAGAGTGCGTTGAAGTGATTAAAGTTTTACTCAGGTACGTTCTGTAGTGCAGTATTTGTGGTACCTTTGTAAAAGAGATTAAAGTATTTATTTGCAGTGTTGTGGTATCCTAACAAGCACTGTACATTGAAAAGTGATATATTGATATACTCCAATACTAGTGATATAATGGAATACCCTTGATCTACTCAGGTGTCAACCTCTAAGATGGGTCTTCGCCCCTTTGCTGTACGCTTTAGGGCCATTTAGTGGTGAAAAGATAAAATAACAAGAAAATAGTGTTGTAAATCTGCTGATACCTAAAAGAGAGTTGGTTGTTTAAATAAAAAATAATAGGGTGGAATTATTTAAACACTCGCATATTAAGAGATTTACAAACTCTCTTTTAATATGGCAAAAATATTAAAGTAGCAATCCCTCCAAAGCCCCCCCCCCCCCGCCAAAAAAAACCCCGGTGCCAGAGTTTGATACAAAAGTTGACAGTCCTGACCTCCGGGTCACTAATAGAGAGCTGCAGTGTCAATGTTGCTGCTTTTTCTATTGGATGCCCTGGATTGAGCACGAAAAAGAAGATCGTTTATTTTCAGAAGGATATTTACATTTCCCCTAGACACCAGGGGTAATTATGGCCAGAGGCTCCTGATATTGCGAGAACACTGATCCACTCCAGGGGACACCTTGGTTCAGGTGATTAACTCTCTATGGCCCCCCCCCCCCCCCACCTCCAAAATAAAATCAACAGCCAGTGCAGATTGCTACTTTAATATTTGCAGTGATCTATACAGTACATTAACTAGCCAGCTTTTAGAGACCTTCAACAAATGTTACTCTGTAGCACTGCAATTAGTATGCGTTTAATACACATGTAACACAGTTCCGCCCCCCCCCCCCCCCTTCTGGAAGATTTACTACTGGTTACTGCTGTTGTGGTGTGTGCATATTTGTGAGGGTCCAGGAGAGCTGAATGGTCCGCGATGGTGTAGGGAACAGGACATGCTTTTGTAGATCTTCAATGTTCACTCAGGGTGTCAGCCCCTCCAGCTCCAGTGGGCTCCACGATTTCCAGAGTCAGTCCCACACTAGGGCAGATTCCATCCATACCCCTACCGAATAGACGGAGAGTTCAGGCAGGGGTATATGAAAAGGGATGATTTATTGTAGCAGCCACTTCTAGCAGTACAGCTTATGCATGAGGATTGATCTGGGTCCCCAGACCTCTGGATGGTGCCTTGGCTCTCTGGTGGACTTGAGGCCTCTTGCTCAGTCAGCCCATGAGGGACTGACTGCATGTCTCACTCCCACCAGAGAGGAGCTGAGCGTCTTGCTTCCTCGCCCCAGGAGGGTGGGAGCTGCACTACTATAATTTAGCACTTCCTCTTTGATGCACCAGAAGGGGAGGGCACAAGGTATGTACCATGATTGGTTATACACAGACCCTGAGTCACCACCTCTTCAGTCACTCAGAGAGAGCATGAGAGGGGTCAAAGCCCTAGGATAGCCTGCCACAGCCTGTAGCTACAAAGGACTTACGTGACAGGAGGCACAGAGGCAGTCTGTATTAATTAATGATGAATTAACATTATGTTAATAGCAACGCTTATCTACTAAAGATAACGTAATGTCAACCCAGTTTCAATCATTTAAATAGCATCGTGTTTTTATGAACCTTAGTGATGAGATGCAAAAGCGGCGTTTACCCTAACATCACCTATCCACTAAAGTCTGTTGGGGTTAACACAGGCACTTATAATTATGTTAGTTAAGTCATACCTAAACTTGGAATTTCTCCCATCCAGACCCTGAAATGAGAGCGATAACCCCCAAAACACTTCTCTATACAATACATGGAGCGATACCTGAAAACACATCTCTGATATCTGGAAAATGCTCATTTTAATCTTTTTATTATACTTTGCATATTCAAATTAGGTTATTTCCCATGCATCTCTCTTTCTTTCTCTCTCTCTCTTTCCCTCTCTCTCTCTCTTTCCCTCTCCCGGCCTCTCCTCTCTAGAAATGGCCTTTTTTAGTATCTGGGTGGGTGTGACTCTTAAGACAGACATCATGTTATTGACAATGGGCTACAATGACATGACGTTAAACCAATGTTAATGAGATTCATTCTGACCGTTTTTGCATATAATTGGTATGAGAGCATCAATAAAAAAAATACAAGTTGAGGGTTAAATCACAGAATTCAAGTGAGTTTATTGGTGTACAGGTGCACACAGGAGACAGCTTATAAACAAAGCTCTCTGTCAGGTATATGGCCTACAAGATATATTTATACCCTAAAACTAAAGCTCACGCCACCTTTATGGGGTGGTTTGTACTTCATAACATATACGTATAAGATAAACAAAATGAATATGAGAACATCAGTTTATGACATAAATATATGTAACGGTATTTCTGGCCCGGCCTGACCCACCCAATCTCACATTGGCCCCTGTGGTCTAACCGGTCCCCATTACAGTGTGGTAGTGTCGGGTGGTGCACCTGTTGGCAACTGGACTCCTGAGTCTCCCGCATGATGGTGTGTGGGGAGGACCCGTCCAGACAGGCAGCTGAGGTAGTGTGCTGAGTCCTACCTAGTTCCAGTGCAGCGCCTCCACCTCATCAGGGTCACTTGGGGATGGTCCTGGTGAGGAACTCCTCGGTGGTGCAACCTCCTGTGTAATCATACTCTCACACACAGGGGTCTTTCTGATCAGCTCCATCTTTATTGTCACGGTGGGCATAGCTGCCCTCCACAATGGGGTGTCTTTAGCCAGTCATCGTGCCCGTGCTTCCCTTTGAAAGGTATGTCATCTTGATCAGGGATTCACTACTCTGTGCCAGGTCCCTGGACACAGACTTCTAAGTCAGCTACTATAACATAACTGTTTAACTACTCTCTGAACTGGACTCCTCCTCTACTCACAACTCTGCAATACCACTAACTCCACTCTCAACTAAACTTAGACACAGTGCTGTGCCTTATGTACTCTGGGGGCTGACACAACTCTGACATCACCAATCAGGGAGTCAGAGTCTGTGACCACTCCCATACCTACACAGGACACATCACCAGGGTGTGAGGGAAAACCTCCATGATTACTGCTGGCATGCCCACACTTACCAGGCCTTACTGCCAGCAGGAGAGATGACTGTAGGCATTTTACATGACCGCTACATATATAAGGAAAACAAAATGAATATGAGTCAGCTAAAATCATTATGCAAGCTTGTAACCTTTCCCCATGTATGCAGCATCCAGTGTCTCCTATGTTTATGCATTTCTTGCGGTGTGAGACCCAAACTCTGTCTCAGTTTCTACCACTTTAAATGTGAAAAGTGACTGCTATCTCTATCTCATGGTTTTCTTGTAGCTGGCGATGGCTTAACATCAACAAATTTGCTGAGTGAAAACTTTCTTTCAGACCCGAGCTTCCATTTCATGCTTCCAAGCAGGCAAACACCAAAATGGATGACAGACAAAATGGCTGCTTAGATCGTAGTGCTGTTTACTTGAGACTCCCCTTATGTCACTTTCTCATTGGCTTTGTGGATACTCTTCAACCTCAGGGAAAATAACCTCCATTACGGTTTTAATAACTTCATATTATTTTCCGCTAATGGAGCTTAATGTATCTGGGCCATTGTCTTGCATATGCCTGTGGATAGTGATAATCTGCTCTCAAAGATGGTCTTCATTGTTTAATAAATGGTACAAGAAATGTACTATAAAGCCAGTTGTGATGTCTTTTTACCTATGATGATGTTAAATAAGTAATATACATAGTTCAAATGAAATCCACAAAATAAAAAAGTGTAGTCTGCTAATTTGCTGAGAAACTGTTTTGCCCATAATCAGTGCTTTGTTCAGTTTTCTTCTTAGCTTAGGCTGTGGCCAGGGTGAACCGCGCGCGTGCTTAGCGCGATCAGTGTGATTAATCTGAATGCACTTGTCCAGGGTGTGTGCCCGTGAGCTTGCTGCTTGCCGAGACAGTCAAATTTGATTTTGCTGCTCGCTGATGCGTCACGTGAGAGGTTCGCCCAACGAGGATGAACCAGCTCCGTGACGTCACGGCTGCGCCCCCGACACTCCGCCCCCCCCCCCCCCCACGCAACTAACAGGACAGAATTCGTTGGAGCAAAATGAGCGCTCTCAATCACCCTGGCCGCAGCCTTTGTTTGCAACTACAGTGCATGAGGCACTACGGAGCATGGTGATGTTGGCTTAACATGTCTGTATCCATTGCAATAATTCAAACAATATATCAAAAACCCCATTTATTACTCTGCAAGCATCATGCTGAAGCTTGTGATGATGAGTATCTGTGTATACCGAATACACCCATTATAATAATATGCAGGATTTTTTTAACACATTTAATCTAAGATCTTTTATAGATGTAGCCTCCTTTCCCGAGTCTCGAGGAACTACGTGTGTTGAGTACCTGTTTAGCGTAAAAGAGGCCTAATCCTCCGTCACTGGGAGCCTGGGGTGATTGCATTATCTCTGTTACTGTGCCTCCACCTGTAAGGGATCCTAGTGCAGCTGGATAACCCCTCACAGGACCCAATACAGCCAGATAATAGATATATACACACGGGTAAAATGAACTTATCTTTACTGACATATAACTAACAATACAATAATCATGCACAGTCCCACAGTGCAATACCCACACCGTAACACCACCCTGTTGAAATCCCCAAAGTACGGAGGTGCTCGGGCACCTAACCACCCTAGTGCCCACCCAAATAGTGTGTGTGTAGTAGCACTGCCCACTGTGTATGGCCGTTGGTGCACTTAAGATACCTTCCTGGTCTCAGGCCAGACCAGGCCGACTTGGCTGATGGATCCGCTGAACCGCAACGTGGTACCACACTGCGGACTGCTGCATCCACTCGTGCTTGATCCCAGACCATGCACACCACGTGGCGTCCGTCACTGGCGTGCTAATGCTAACTAGCTGAATGCTACTGGGAAAGTGTCCCTACCTACAAGCTTTCCCTGCAGCACCCAAAAGCTGAGGTGAGTGGGTGGCAGAAGAGGCCATCAGTGACGTCGGAGGAGGGAGAGGAAAGACTGACACACACACTGACTAACACACTCACTCACTCACTCACTGACATACACACACAGACAGACCGACACAATGACTGACTGAGACACACACATACTGTACATGGAATTCACAGTTATTATAAATATAGAAGTGCAAATAGCTAAAACATAGCGTTCTAAGTCAAACTTCTTTGTGTTTTGGCACTGAAATTCTGTTTTGAGTTTTAATTAAAAACATCACCATCACAAATAAAATTTCTGTGACAAAACAGTGACAAAAGACAAAGAAGTTTCACTTAAAATGCGTGGGCTCGGCCCATACACACTTTTATATAGAATGTGCAACCAACGATGTTGAAGTATATCAATACAGAATACCTTCAATATATTATTCTTTGCATAAAGTTGATTTTTGGGGGAGGGAGATTGCACCTCTATATAAATCAATTACATTCTGTAGTGGTTTTTATTTTTTTTTGGTAAGACCTTTAAAGCACTTTTTCCAGATCACATATGCGTAAATTGCTATTTCTAAAATGTTTTACTGGAAATTATAGGCTAAAGCAGTAAAATTCCAGTAAAAACAAAATACCGGCGCCTCCAAGAAAAGGGAATAATATATAAAACCTGACCAAATATAAAGTCCGATATGGCTGAAGAGAAATCCTGGGAGGGATCTTCGATTTAAGTCTCATGGGAGGACAGACAAACAAATAAGACAAAAACAAGAAAGAAAAAAGTAAAAGATCATAGTGCAACTAAAAACAACAATAAACAAATAAACACTGAAAAGATTGGCAAAGAAATAATTACAAATTTAATGCAAGTGAATAAAAATATATAAATAAAACAACAAACACATGAATGTTGGGCTGGAGACACTATTAAAGCTATGACATCCGGTAGGGGTAAAATTAAAACCCTACTTACAGCAAAGCTGAAAGATATAAGCCCGTAGCACAACTGTCCAGTACTTCAGACCAATGCCTAGGTAGTAGATGGTAGTAGCACAGCCTCCAAAGGTCAACGATGCCGGGACGGCCACTGCTGCCACACTCGCAGGTATCCAGGTGTGTGAGGGGTGCCGCAGGGAAGAGCCTGGACCCCACACTGCCGGAGGGATCACCGGAGCAGTTCACGCAGACCAAAGGGTCTCGCGATAGACCGGTGACGTCACACCGCAGCGCGAAGGCAGGTGAAGCGCCCGGGCAGGAAGCAGGGAACTCTGAAAGCTCAGGCAAAGTCTGAAAGGGACATAGGGCTATCGGGGGGAGGATGTAAAAAGTCTCAGCCAGATAGAAACCACCCTACGCATTTCGTGACGTCAGTCACTTCGTCGGGGGCATGATGGGAATACAAAGTGCTGGCATATATATACCATAGCACTAATTAAAACATTGACATAAAACAAAAGCATAAAATGTAACAATCAACTAGTCAATCCTTAACAGTGATAACAGATAAACATCAAACTAATTGGACATAAATACATACGTGGAAATATAACATGACAATAAAAAATACAGGAAAAAGCACTCAATAGAAAAAAAAACACAAATAGAGTAGAGACCGTAACAGACCTGATCTTAAAGGCACAGTACTGAAAGTGAATGTGGGAATACATTAATCAGAACATAAAAAGAACCCAAAATACTAAAACTACCAATACCAGCAAACAGCAAGAAGGAGTTGGATGATTGTGTGTGAGACACAAATTATATAGTAATAAATTACTTGACCAAAAAAGCTGATAGGTCAAATTCAATATTGAGACCATTGGGAGATAATGTTTTAAGTTCATATATCCAATATGACTCACGTTTACTTATGCCATTAATTTTGTCTCCCCCTCTCCAATTGCCCGGATACACTTCGATGGCTTGGCATTTAAGGCCTTTGGGATTTTGTTGATGGTGGGTCAAAAAATGATGTGATACACTATGCGTAGTTAACCCTTTCCTTATATTATACACATGTTCATATAGGCGTCTCTGGTAAACCCTCCCTGTGCGGCCAACGTATTGTAGCCCACAGGGGCACTGTAATAAGTAAATGACAAACACAGAGTGACAGTCAATGTGTGAACGGATATTGTATATTTGACCAGTGACGTTGGAACTAAAAGTGGTTTGATTAGAGCTGTATTTACAAGCTGTACAATTAGTGCAAGCAAAAAAACCCTTTGGACGAAGTTCCACATCTGGTGTCTTAGTTACATTGGGGCAAGTTGGGGCCAACCTGGATTGTAAATTAGATGCTTTCTTAAAGACAATAGAAGGTTTGGGGGGAAGAATTTGGGCCAGGGATGGATCTCTCAAAAGAATGGGCCAATGTTTGTGCAAGACCCGTCTGATATCAGGTGCCATAGAATTATACTGCGTGATGAAGGACACAGTATTTTTCTGATTGTTATCAACCCTATCTTTTTTGTACTCGAGAAGGCCAGCCCTCTCAATATCCTGTACTTGCAACAGGGTCTGGGAGAGCAACTCCTCGGGGTATTGTCTATTCAAAAAATTATTTTTGAGTTCACTCGCCTGAGACGCAAAAACCTCATCACTTGAGCAGTTGCGCCTCAGGCGAATGAACTGGCCCTTAGGGATATTGCGCAACCACTGAGGGTTGTGCTGACTATTGGCTAACACATAATTGTTGGCCTGCACAGACTTGAAGTATGTTTTTGTATGTATACAATTATCTACAGAACTAATATTTAGGTCCAAAAAATCAATTGAACGAGAATCAAAATGACAAGTGAATTTAAGATTAATCTGATTGTTATTAAGATAAGAAATAAAGAGGTGCATGCTGGGAAGCAAGGAGCATGGAAGCTTGAACTGAGAGCTCTGTGCCTCACTCCCTGTTTTTAAAAAAAAACGAATAGCAAAACTGGCAAGACTTGACTTAAAACACCACCTTATACTAACTAAACATCCAGGATGTCAAAAAAGATAGCTAAAACCCCTAAAAAAAAGGGGCTCCCAGAGTATTTTGGCAGAGCTAAACCGAACAGGGCCACGGCGGCAAGGGCACCCACCTCCCGCACTGGATCAGAATCGGAGGAGGAGGGGGATACAGGGGAGGATCAGGGTCTTCTGCCGGTAAGACGCTGCGATTTTGAAAGACTATATACAGACTTAAAATCCATGTTGCAGGCTGAAATTAGAGCCCTGGGAAAGGAGGTAGGGAGCCTGGGGGCAAGAACGCAGGAGCTTGAAGTGAAGGTGGATGCTAACGCCAAGGTGGGCCTGCGCAATACAAAAAAGACAGCGGACCTGCAGGCGCATATTAACGAATTAAAAGACAGACAAGAAGACGCAGAAAACCGCGACCGACGCAATAATGTCCGCCTACGGGGCGTCCCAGAGACTGTGGGAGACTGTGAGGAGTTCGTGGCGCGGTGGCTCGCCCATATGTGCCCGGATTCCCCGCAAGATAAACTGGGAATGGATAGATGCCATCGGGCGCTCCGGTCAAAACCACAACCAACAGAACGACCGCGGGACATTATAGTGCGGCTCCATCACTATAAGACCAGGGAAGCGGTGCTGCAGCACGCAAGGAATGCACCCCTGAGAGAATTTGAGGGCACCAAAATTGCAGTATTCCAGGACATTGCCCCAATTACATTAGCCCGAAGAAGAGAGCTGTGGCCCATAACTAAATGCCTCAGGGATAAGGCCATCCGCTACCGTTGGCTGTTTCCCTTCGGGCTGATGGTGATTAAAAATGGACGCCCAATCAGTATGAAAGCCCCTGGAGAAGGTGAGGCGTTCCTTAAGAAGCTGGGGCTGCGGCTGACCCCCACGGCCTCCGAGACGGAAGAGCCGGCCCCGGGACCATCCTGGACCACAGTCGGAAGCACAGCTGATGAAGGGGCCACTCTAGGATGAGGAAACGTATAATTACTATGTTTCACCACAGTTTGTGCTTTAATAAAGTTGTCAGTTTAATGTTCAAAAAGTCAAGAAATATATACCTTTGCCCTGGACTAATGGACCTCGCACCCCCCCCCCCTACCGGAGCTGGTGTATGCCGCATACCCAGGATGTCGGGCACCTGTTAAAAAACTCTTTTGGACTTACCTCGTGGAGATGGCAGGGCACCCAAGATGGCGGAGATAGCGCAGGCACCATGGAACGCAGAACCAGGAAGGCGGGAAGATCGAGGTGAGCGGGAAGCCAAGTAGATGATGCGTCCGCGTCGGTGAGTTGTCAAATCCAAAATGGCGTCCAGAGGAAATACGTCACCGGAAGGGGCGGGGCCCGGAGCGGCCATCTTGGAGGTGGCGAGGAGCAGAGGAGATCCTGGCCGCGACGTCATCTTGAGGAGCCGGAAGCAAGCGCCGGCGAGTGAGGGAGCCGACATTGAGAGGCAGGGACCACCGGGAGCAGCGGAGATCCCAGACACCTGCACACAGACCAGGAAGCCGGAAAGAGACGGCGACGGAGCACTACGCAGGGATCGACATGGACTGCACCGGCGGACAATAAAAGAATCTTTGGTGGATGTGATTCATTACGGAGCTGAGGGGGGCAGTGGGGAGAGAGCTCAGTCAGCCGGAGAAACAGATAAGAGGGGCACGGGTAGCGCAGATAGGGTGGGTAATAGAGGGGAGAGAGGGGAAAGTGAGGTGGAAAGGAAGGAGGGGGACGTGTAATAGGGCGAGATAGGATGGGGTAAGTAGATTAAGTAGGTGGTTTAGGGTAGGTGGCTAGAAGGAGGGAAGTAGTAGGTAGATGGGTTGGAGGAGGGAGCGGAGAGAGGAGGAGTAGGGAGGTGAAGTAGAGAGGAGTAGGTAGGTTATCGGGAAAGGAGGGGGATGTGAAATAGTGGAAGGTAAGAGAAGGTTAGCTTAAGAGAAGAAGTTCTGGAAATGTTGGAGAGGGATCAGAGACGGGGAAGTGGTTAAATAAGCGAAAGATAGAGGTGAGAAGGTAATACACACACAAGAAGATAGAAGGGAGGGAGCGAGAACCTGAAGTAGATCAAAAGGCCCCAGGTAACCAATATAGGCTCGATTCCGGGGCGGTCGGTTTATCTCTGTATATGGTGGTCCCGCTCATTGAGGTCAACAGCCACTGAAAGTGGAGGGATACATGGGTCCAGGCCAAGCAAAGGCCGGAGGCGCCACACAGACACAGAGACGGGATTATTAGCTCCAATTAGGGGTACAAGGATAATGTATTACTAGGGGGAGAGGCAGGTTACCGTAAAGTGGAGTACGCAGGGCAAAGGAATGATCATAGGAAAGCATTGTTTGCTAGTTGTTGTTTGAAGAGTTTATAGGAGGGAGGCCGGATAGCGGGGTTCGAGCCTGCTTTTGTTCCTGCATGGACCGACAGCCGGAGCGGGAAAGGACACCAACCCCAATGACCGGCAAAGTCCCTTGGGAGGGGATTCCAGTGAGGGAGGGAGGGGGGCAGGGTGGGAGGGAGTACCTGGCCGCCTACACTGAGTACCCAAGGGCGATGGTCTCACAGCCGGGGTACGGGTACCGAGGCTCTGAGACCACTGTTTATATGTGTTGTTTATGTCTGTCTGGATGTTCCCCCCCTCCCCTCATGTATCTTCCCCCCCATAGTGCACCAACCTACAGGAAGATGGAGAACTACAGATCCCCTGAAGTTCTTGGAGTAGGCGGACCAACGAACGGCCCAGATGACCTCGCCATTGGAGCACACCTCTTCTGCAGACAAGGATGAGTAATGAACTAATAATGATTACACACAATGTCAAAGGGTTTAACAGCCCGGTTAAACGTAGAATCGCATTTAAAGAATATAGCCGCCTGAAAGCCGATATACTTTTTCTACAAGAAACCCACTTTTCACACTCCAATCACCCGAAATATCTAGACAAAAATTACAGAACTTTTTACCTGGCCTCTAACAAGGCAAAGAAAAGAGGAGTGGCTATCTTAGTACACAATAAACTGGCGTTAGATATAAATAAACAATATACGGACCCGGAAGGTCGTTATATCATCCTTACGGGGATGATACAGAGTCAACCTCTGACATTGGTGTCAGTCTACGCCCCATGCGAGACGAGCGCTACATTCTTTACACAGTTCTTTAATAAACTACACACTGTCGCAAAGGGACATATCTTCATAGCAGGCGACCTTAACCGCACACTAGACTCTGACCTGGACAGATGTACGAGACCTAACCTATCCCACAAACAGGACGTACTAACCATACATAAGGGTATGCAAGATTGTCAGCTAATTGATATCTGGCGGGAACAACATCCTAATGCACGGGAATATACCTTTTACTCCCACCCACACAATCGCTACAGTCGGATAGATTACCTCCTGGTGTCCAATAGAGTGGTCCCAGTGGTAGGGCACACGCAGATACATGGAATCTCGTGGTCCGACCATGCACCGGTAGAGCTGCGGTGCACATTAGACGCCTTAGACAGACCGGGAGCAAACTGGAAGCTCAACGAACTCCTCCTTAAATGCCCCGTAACTGCAAAAGAGATTGGTGAGCGAATCCAAGAATATTTTAAGGACAACAAAGGCAGTGTGTCGGCTCAATCCACGCTCTGGGAGGCTCATAAGGCTACCATGAGAGGGGTGTTGATGACCATAGCAGGAAAAAGAAAGAGAGCAAAAGAGGCGAGAGTAAAAGAGCTACGTGAGAAATTGGCACATCTCACTGCTCAACACAAAACGCACAAGGATAATTTGGTTTGGAAAGAACTGAGCGACACTAAAATTAAACTTAACCTGGTCCTGACCTCTCAGGCCGAGAAGGAGTTGGCATGGTCAAAGCGCAGATTCTATGAGAAAGCCAACAAGCCAGATACCTTATTAGCCAATAAGCTCCGAAACAAGCTTCCAAATTACCGTATAGCATCCATCAAATCTCAGGGGGGGGACCTTACCTCCGATAATCGACAAATAGTGGAGGTGTTTAAGAATTATTACGCCACATTATACGACGGTGATAAGGTCAGCCACACACAAAAGACCGCAGCAACTTTGAACAAATTCCTAAAAGAGGCAAATCTGCCTACCTTGAGCAGGGAGGATAGGGAGGCACTCCAGGGCGACTTCACCCTTGAGGAAGTAACAGAGGTAATGAAGTCCCTTAAACCCGCTAAAGCCCCTGGTCCAGACGGATTTTCAAATTTATATTATAAGAAATTTGTCAAGATTCTGGCTCCCCACTTGTTGTCCCTATTTAACGGGATTCTAGCAGGAGAGCCCCTCCCGGCACAGATGCTCCAGGCGTCTATCTCTGTGATCCACAAACCTGGTAAGGACCCGGCAGACGTCAAGAGCTACCGGCCAATATCCCTGATCAATTCAGACACTAAAATCTTCTCAAAATTGTTAGCTAACAGGGTGGGCATTGTCCTTCCGAGGTTGATTCACCCGGATCAAGTAGGCTTTATTGAGGGCAGGCAGGCGGCAGACAATACTAGGCGGATTGTAGATTTGATTGATTTGGCAAAAAATAAAAATATTCCGTCTATGTTGTTGAGTCTGGACGCCGAAAAGGCCTTTGATAGGATTGACTGGCCCTTCCTCAGGGAGACGCTGGGGGCGTTTGGGTTCGGGGGGCGCCTTCTAGAGGCAATACTAGCCCTTTACAATGGTCCCACTGCAAGGGTGAGACACCAAGGATTCCCCTCGGAGATATTCAACATCCGTAGCGGGACAAGACAAGGTTGCCCACTTTCACCGTTAATATTTGCCCTCTGCATAGAACCGTTAGCGGCTCATATCAGAGCAAGCCCAGATATAACAGGGATAGATATAGGGGAGCAGCATCATAAAGTAGCGTTATACGCCGACGATGTAATCTTGACACTGTCAAAGCCCCTCACCTCCTTGCCCAACGTCTTTGCGATCTTGGGAACTTTCAGCTTGGTGTCGGGGTTTAAAATTAACCAGGCCAAGTCGGAAGCGCTTAACATCAATCTACCCAAGCCGGTCGAAAAATTGATAGAGCTCAACTTCAATTTTAAATGGCAACCCTCCGCTATCAAATATTTAGGGGTGTATATCACAAAGGACTACAACACACTATATAAAGCAAATTTCCCCAGAATAATGAAGAAACTGAAGGAAGATCTCAGGGTTTGGGCGGGTTATGGCATATCGTGGTTTGGGCGGATCAACAGTGTCAAAATGAACCTGCTGCCTAAACTACTATATCTGTTTCAAGCCCTCCCAATACCTCTTGTTAGGACTGAGGTCCTCACGCTGCAGGCTCGCATTATTCAATTTATTTGGAATAAAAAAAGCCCACGAATTGCGAAAAGCATACTGACAAAACCAGTAACAAGAGGAGGGTTAGCGGTACCTTGCTTGTTGGCATACCACAAGGCGGCACAACTATGCCAAATTGTCCAGTGGCACTCGAACCCAGCAAATAGAAGATGGGTGGCCCTAGAAACAGAATGCTGTGCGCCAGTAAAACTGCACGATCTGATTTGGCTTCCAAAACAGTGTAAGAAATCATTAGGGATGCCACTCTGCGCAATTGCGAACTCGCTAGCGGTCTGGGAGTCATCTAAATTTAAAGCTAAATTGACCACACGTCAGTCGTTGATGACCCCCCTGGTGGGAAATCCGGATTTTGCTCCAGGGCTGTTAGGTGACAAATTTGTAAAATGGACGCAAGCGGGGTACTTACGATTAAAGGACCTGGAAGGACGTAAATATATCAAGACGTTCGATATGATTAAGGATGAGAAAAAGCTACCCAACACAGAATTATTTAGATTCCTCCAGGTTAGGGCTTTCTATAATAAATTCCCGGTTCGCCCAGCACGAACCAATTTCGAACAGCTGTGTTCCAGAGAGACGGACACAAGAGGACTAACTTCTCGGATGTACAGGGAGGTAGTCTGTCCGAAGACTTCCGACGCCCCCCGACTGAAATACATGCGACATTGGGAGACAGATTTAGGGGAGACACTAGAGGACGAGGAATGGGATCAGATATTACAGGCAGCTGCCAAAAGCTCAATTTGTGCCACGTTGAAGGAGAACGCATATAAAGTCCTAATGCGGTGGTACCATACCCCATTGAAATTATCTAAATTTATCAAGAGCTATTCCCCGCTCTGCCCAAAACAGTGTGGGGAAACGGCTGATTTAAAACATATGCTGTGGTCTTGCCCGAAAGTGGTCCCGATTTGGGAATCTATTAGAGATTGGCTAGAAAGAATCCTCAACTTGGAGATCCCCCTGGACCCGTGGCTGTTCCTCGTGGGCAGACGGCCTCAGGACGTGTCTAACGCGACACTCAAATTGGTTGCACATTTCGCAACCGCCACGAGGTGTGAGATCGCAGCAGTATGGAGACAACAGGAATTACCCACTATAGCTAAAATCAGGAACAGAATCTGGCATGTCTGCCAGATGGAACAGTTGACGAGTTGGATCAACGACTCTGGCTCCAAATTTCTAAACGTATGGGCCCCATGGCTGGCCCAAACAGACATCCCGGGGGTGGACGCCGCCACAATTTTGCATTAATATAGATAAATGCGTTCTCCTTGGACAAAGCAGACCAGACGAGATGATGACATAGCGACGGAGAACATAGAACCACCGGGATATCCACAACACACCCTAGCGTACACATAGAGCTAATAGCAGATCCTCCGCTCCGATGCAGCAGTTACAGGTGCCCCCCACCCCCACCCACCCTAATGTGTCTCACCCCAGTCTAGTTTGTCCTGTCCGTCTTAGTGATGTGGTTTACGTGTGGTTTGTTACGTCTGTCTCATGTCCTGTCTACGTGTCACTGTTTTGATGACAAAATTGGGTATTCTGTAACGTATGCCAATAGGTGGTGATATTATGTATGCTCTGTAATACCTAATAAAAATGAGAGTTATAAAAAAAAAAAAGATAAGAAATAAAGAGATTTAATGAATCAATACTGCCGTTCCACACAAACACAATATCGTCTATGTAGCGAAGCCAGAGCACCAGGTTTGCACCAAGGGGACAATTGTTCCAAATACAACTCTCCTCCCATTGTCCCATAAATAAGTTGGCATAACTTGGTGCAAACCTGGTCCCCATGGCCGTGCCACAAACCTGCAAATAAAACTTAGAATTAAACGAAAAATAATTATGCGTAAGAATAAAATGAATAGAATCAAAATGAAATCTTTTAAAACTGTTGACATACTATTGTCCATATCTAGCGTGTGGCGTATGGTTAGACAGCCAAGGGTATGGTCAATCACCGTGTACAGGGATGTTACGTCAGCAGTGACCCACACTTATCCCGGCTGCCACTCCAAATCGCGCAATGCTTGAAGCACGTGGGTGGTATCACGCAGATAGGACTTAAGATGTAAAACATGAGGTTGCAAATAATAAATCAATAAATTATGATAGATTGGAGGTAAGCGAACCAATTCCAGATATGATGGGTCTACCTGGTGGAGTATGTAGATTCTTATGAATTTTGGGAATGGTATAGAACAAGGAGATACGGGGATGTGTAGTGTATAAAAAAAAATATTCATCCCTCGAAATGGCTGAATTGGGCAACCCATAATCTAATAATGAGGTAAGTTCAGCAAGAAAATGAGCAGTTGGATCCACGGACAAGAGGAGGTAAGTGGCTATGTCATTGATTAATCTATTAGACTCACAGATATAATATTCTTTATCCATAACCACTATACCTCCACCTTTATCAGCAGGTTTAATCACTATAGATTCGTTATTTTCCAACTGAACCAAAGCAAGTTTTTCATGTTGGTTCAAATTGTCTTTACGAATCTAAAAAAAATTACGACTAGAGGTCTCTAAATCTTGGGTAACCAAATCAATAAAGGTATTAACGAAATGTCCCTGTATTTGTTTAGGGTTAAAGGTGGAAGATTTTTTAAAGATTTTAACAGACGGAACAGTTAAGGTAGGGTCAGTAAAAATTCCAGGCATTACTGAAATCCCTGCTCTCTGATTTGCTAGAATTCCGGGCATTATTCATTCAGTAATGGCCGGAATTTTTTGGCAACTTGCCAAATCACTTTTCAGAGATGCAGGGGGAGCATGGCATCTCTGTTCCTCTCACAGCACGGCAGCACATGCAGGCTCTCTCACAGCACATGCAGGCTCTCTCACAGCGGCTAGTGCTGTCTGAAGCTGGCGGGTCCCAAATAGTAACTTTGTTACTTGCAACAAAGTAATCTTCCACCACTTATATAGCTTCTGCTAAGGTAATTTTTCTGTGTTTTTTTTTTAGTTTGTAGTAAAAATCACTGTCCCCCAACCTCTCTTCCCATTCTCCCCTTCACCCACATCTCCCCCTCTCCTCTTCCCCTCCCCTCTTCTCTCCCCTCTCTTCTCCCCCCTCTCTTCTCCCCCCCCACTTCTCATCCCTTTCCCCCCCTACCCTCACCCCCTTTCCTCTCTCTCACCCCCTCATCTCTCTCTCCCCCCCTCACCTTTCTCTCTTCCCCCCCTCACCACTATCACCCCTCTCCCTTCCCTCATCTCTCTCTCCTCCAACCCCCTCACCTCGCTCCCCCTCACCTCGCTCCCCCCTCACTTCGACCCCCCCCCTCACTTCGCCCCCCTCACTTCGCCCCCCCTCACTTCGCCCTCCCCCTCACTTCGCCCCCCCCCTCACTTCGCCCCCCCTTCACCTCGCTCTCCTCCTCACGTCACTCCCCCCCCCCCACCTCACCTCTCTCTCTTCTCCCCCCCCTCACCTCTCTCTTCTCCCCCCCCTCACCTCTCTTCTCCCCCCTCACCTCTCTCTTCTCCCCCCCCTCAACTCTCTCTTCTCCCCCCCCTCACCTCTCTCTTCTCCCCCCCTCACCTCTCTTTTCTCGACCTCTCTCCCCTCTCATTTGCTACTTTACTTCTTTATCCTACACAGGTGCATCAGCGTAGTTCCGAGTTATATATCTTTACAAAAGTGTCTATTATTTTATGAAACAAAGCCTACATTTAGCCTATAATAGTAACAATCCCCTCAGAACAGGGCATTACTGGCCAATAATGCCCTGGCTGGGTTAAAGTACCTCGCTTTCGCCTCGGGCCTTCAACTCTTCCAGCCAGGGCATTATTGGCCAGTAATGCCCTTTTCTGAGGGGATTGTTACTTAAATGAAATATTAAAATTTGAACAAGGTTGCTAATCTGAATTAAGTCTTTTTTGTGTATGGCACCATTTATGCACAGTTTGTTACAGTAAATTATCATTATCTGTAGTGATACTGATGTATATGTTGTGTGAATATACAGTACTTGATTTTGAAGGTAAATGCTTCCATTGTTCAAACATTCTTAGAATCTAGTAGTTAAAGCGAAACAGAAGCAAGTGGGTTATATAAAATTACACATGGTAGATTGTGACGGTGTTAGGCTGAGGCCCCGGTGTCGGCGGTGCACGCGCGCCTGCCAGGCTGGCAGCACGTGCAGCCGAGATCCCCGGTCTGCGGTGAGGTGCAGGGGGAAAGATGGTGGGTGGGAGCGTGGTGAGGGGCGCGGCCATGACGTCACCTGGCAGGTTTGCCCTCATTGGCTGAACTGCCGAGGGGGCGTGGCCAGCGTTCCGTCTCGAGTTGTGAGCACAGATTTCCTGTCTTCAGGGAAATCTGTTTGCACAACGCGGCGGGCAAGGTATTTAGCGGGCCGGCCCCATTGAGGGGCAGCTCTTGTGCCTGCAGCGCCCACCATAACGGGCGCTAGGTCCCCAGCAGCGGGGACCTAATCTTAGAGCAGCATTCCCCACTATCATCATTATATAATATATATATATACACACACACAATAGGACTCCCAGAGCTGAACCACAGGACTTCCAGCTTTAGGGACACATATGTGCTATAGCAGGCCTGCACAACATGCGGGCCGCATGCGGCCCGCCGGGGCACCCCGTGCGGCACACAATGGACCCCCTTCAACCCCCTTCCCTGGTAGGGAAAGAAGGACCGCGCCAGCAATCTGTGTGAATGCGCGCTCTCCCCTAACCCCCCTTCCACCCTAACCCCCCCTTCCCCCCTAACCCCCCCACTTGCCCCCCAGCCTGCTCCAGCAGAGTGACGCGCTCTAGCAGTGTAGCGCGACCTGGAACTTTCGGGTCTGCTGCAAGAGCGCGCTTCCCTCATGCCCTGCTGCCATCCACCACATCCTCCTCCTCTCTTGCCGCCGAATATTCATCATATAGATTATTTAGATATGACACTTTCTATAGATATTGATAAGAAGATACAGACAGATATTTATCGTAAACCACAGTACAAGAACTCTCTTCTATGCGCTACAAGTTGTCATCCACCAGCCCTTATCAAGAGCATACCTAAGGCCCAATTTATTCGGCTAAAGAGGATATGTTCTAATAATGAGATATTTCTGAAACGGTCAAGTGAAATGATGAAAAACTTTAAGGATAGAGGTTATAAAGAAACAGACATAAATAAAGCATTTAAATATGCAGAGTCTCTGGATAGGGAAGAGATCATAAAGTCAAAAACAAATAACAAAAAGAAATGACATGTTCATGAAGATAGTTCATTATGTCCATCTTTTATTTCAGTGTATAATAGACAATCTAAAGCTATTAAAGATATAATCCAAAAGCATTGGAAAGTACTTACTTTAGATCATGACATTGCCTCTTTGGTTCAGGGGGGACCAAGATTTATTTACAAAAATACAAAAACTATCGGTAACCATCTGTCACCCAGTCTATTTACTGCAAATCTGGATAAAAAACAACTAAGCAATATTCCTAAAGGTTTTTTTCCCTGTGGACGTTGCTCTACTTGTAAATATGCAAGACCTATGAAAAAGATCATGACTTGTGAGGGTAATCTTCATATGAATAGCTTTATGAACTGCCATACTAACTACGTTATATATCTCCTGCAATGTGGTTGTAAGAAATCCTATATTGGACGTACTATTAGACCTGTAAGAGTAAGGATACAGGAACATATCAGACACATTTTGAAAAAAAGATTTATTACATCCGGTGTCCAGGCATTTTTCTACGTGTAGTTCTGGTGACATTTCCAACTTTTCCTTCTCCGCTCTGGAACATGTAAAAGTTCATCCTAGAGGGGGAGATAGATTGAATAAATTAAATACAAAAGAAATGTTTTGGATTCATGCCTTAAACACGTTACATCCCACTGGTATGAATATTGAGTGGGACATTAAGCACTTTTTAGTATAAACAATTATTTTATTTATAGCAACTAGATATTTGTTAAGATATGTATATATATATATTTTTATATATCTTTTTTTAGATATCTTTAGAGATATAATGTGTTTTTTATACAGTAGCTTATTATATATGCTTTTATGCAATTGATTATTAAGGGTATATGATTTAATTTTTGCATGAATTACGTTTTTAATTACATTTTGTGTCGTTCAGTGTCTTGCTGTAACAACTGTGTGTCTATGGTGATGTTGAGATAGTGGGCACTGATTGGTGTTCACATAGTGCTATGGTTCCTCGTGTTAATTACTGGTTGATTAGCCATCAGGTGTGTCATTATTCACCCTACTTCAATTTACCTATTAACCAATCATTAGCAGCGGCGCACTATATATACATCACCAGGCACAGTGCTGGATACTCTTTGACAAAGTCCCTGGTGGGACGAAACGCGTCAGAGTTCGCTCTGTGGTAGATTTTTTGTGTATATATGCACTTAATAAACTAACCCTTTATTTTATTGCGTGTGGAACCTTTATACCCCTGCGGCAGCAGTGAACCGCCTTACTACTCTATTTTTGCTCGATATACCTGGGCTGGAGCACGCTGACTTCCTCTTCCGGTTCAGAGGTACCTGACGTCATCGTTGACCGGAGACCCGGCGCGTCAAGACTGTGAGTGTCTGATTCTCTAGTTCTCCCTTCCCCTACCTCCGCAGTGAGGTTTCCTTGTCCGTGGGTGACACCGGGTGTAGGAGGGTTGTGGTGGAGGGTAGCGGTTGCTTAGCGGGTTGTTCCTTTACAGGGGACTCTGCGGTATTACTGCTATTTATTCCTCCTTACCACTTTTAACCCCTACCCGTTGATAGTCACGTGGCATTGTTCAAGTGGGGTGTCCACATTGTTGGTTCATTCATTAGTGGGACACTGAACGGAAGAGCGCTTTATATTTTTTATTATTGTGCAATATTGATCTGGACTCTATATAGTACATGTCTGTGGATAAATGGTAGCACCAGTTTTTTCCTGGGAGTGATCCTAGGATATTTGTGGGATGCTGAAATGGGCTGGGGGGGCTACTGATATGGGCTGTGGGGGGCTGCTGTGGGGGCTGCTGATATGGGCTGTGGGGGCTGCTGATATGTGCTGTGGGGGGCTGCTGATATGGGCTGGGAGAGATGGGAGGTGCAGGGGGGAGAGTGATGAGAGGTGCAGGGGGGAGAGTGATGGGAGGTGCAGGGGGGAGAGTGATGGGAGGTGCAGGGGGAGAGGGATGGGAGGTGCAGGGGGGAAGAGGGATGGGAGGTGCAGGGGGGAAGAGGGATGGGAGGTGCAGGGGGGAAGAGGGATGGGAGGTGCAGGGGGAAGAGGGATGGGAGGTGCAGGGGAGAGAGGGATGGGAGGTGCAGGGGAGAGAGGGATGGGAGGTGCAGGGGAGAGAGGGATGGGAGGTGCAGGGGAGAGAGGGATGGGAGGTGCAGGGGGGAGAGGGATGGGAGGTGCAGGGGGGAGAGGGATGGGAGGTGCAGGGGGGAGAGGGATGGGAGGTGCAGGGGGGAGGGATGGGAGGCGCAGGGGGGAGAGGGATGGGAGGTGCAGGGGGGGTGGGATGTGTGTGGTGTGCAGGGGGGTGTTGTGTGTTTGATGTGGAGGGGGAGTATTATGTGTGTGGGTGAGGGGGAGAGATGGGGGTATGAGAGATAGATGGGGAATATCGTAAAGGTTGATAGTGAGGGGTTCTGGGGGAGATATGAGGATGATGACGATGAGAGGTGCTGGAGGAGAGATGATGATGATGACTTTACCCGTGCGGCCCAATTTTTTTTTTTTCCTTAGAGCAGTTCTCACTTTACGAGTTGTACAGGCCTGTGCTATAGTATATTTAAATAAAATCTTTGAATCCATCAAGATCGAGACCAATTTTTCAAAAGCAGCAGTGCCACCTACGTTTAAATAAGTGAGCAGGAAGACAGCTTGATGAAACTGAAATAGGTGTTTGATAGCATTATCGTCCTGTCTTCAGTTTCCCCCTGGCTTATATTGTGCAAACATATCAAACCAACCTCGTTAAAAAAATTTAAATAATAATAATAATACTGGCGAGCAAAAAGCACAAATTGTCTGAAGCTCAAGTCATCGGTTTAGTTTTTTTTTAAGCAGCATTTGCTCTTGCCTGTTTTTTTTTTTATACATGCAGCAGTTCCTTATATTTACTGCAATGCAATTATCTAAACTGCGGATTGATCCGTTCTCGTGTGATTGGTTGGCGAAAAATTCTGTTTCCCAGGACACGGAATGTGGTTCCCCCTATTTCAAAAGGGGAAGTGCTGTGGTTTCCGAAATGGTTCCTATAGCAACTCAGGGGAGCATAATACCTAAAATACCATTACAAAAGGCATAAAGCGTGAGGAAATTTTAAAAATAAATAAATAAATGCAGCAAGTATTCTCTAATACAGCGGTGCGCAAACTGTGGGGCGCGACCCCCAGGGGGGGCACGAGACTGCCGACGGGGGGCGCGGGGTTTACAGAGGCCCCGCGCGCTTCCCGAAGGCAGTTAAATTAAGTGCCGGGGGAGCTGCAGGGCCTCTGTAAACCATACTTACCCGTGGCTCCGGCGGCTTCCTCCCGGCGTCGCCATGGCAACGCGGCGTCAAAATGACGCTGCGAGGTCATGTGACGTCACGTTGCTATGGCAACGTGACGTCATTACGCCGGAGCGAGGGTAAATTGGGGTTGGGGGGGGGGCGCGGGAGTGAGGGGACAGCCGGCAGGGGGGCGCAGGGGAAAAAGTTTGCGCCCCCCTGCTCTAATACACAGTGGAAAAAAGGGTGATAGTGCGCAGCTAATAACTGGTGAACAACAAATATCAAGTGAACAGTGCACTGTGATTGACAAACAATATTGTGGACCTTAGATGTGGATCTTGCACTAATCGTGGGTCTGCAGCCTTTCTTGGGGGTGGCTTGACACCCCAGACACTAGACAAAAAACAAAAGAACAAGGCGCACAACGCACATAGTGTATTAAAGTATAAAATGTGACTTTATGGTTAAAAAGAAATAGTTCTGCGTACATCAAATAGGAAATAAACAAGCAGTTGGTATATAGGTTTACCACACCAGGAGAAGACACTGTGCGACACCCTCAGATGGATCGCAGCATGCACTGGGTCTGCAGTCGTCTCATCAATCTCTTCCAGCGTCCTCTGTTAGGGGAAGGTAGATGGATGGGTCCTTTGTAGAGAGAGCCCCACAGCATACAGCTCACAGGTAGGTAAAGAAGCCGTAGGATTCAACATCCATGGAACACTGCAGCATTTGCCGCCACTCCTCGTTGGGCGCTCAGCGGTGACGTCACTAGTCGCACCTCAGCTTCCGCAATGCTTCTCATGGAACGCACGGCGTGCGTGTCAGTCCAGAGTTGTAAGACAGCGGGGAGAGATGTTTCGCCAGGCAAATGACTAATAAACAGTGTCCAAACAGTGTCCAGATTCAAAAAGGATGGGGGGAGAAGAGCATAGACACCTCTAATCCCTGAAGAAGAAGTAACCTAGTGTTACGAAACGCGTTGGATTAGAGGTGAGCGTTGTGCGCCTTGTTCTTTTGTTTTTTATTCTCTAATACACAACTGATTTATTTGACAAAAAATAAATAAGGATAGAACTTGGTCGGAATGAAATGCAGATTTAAGTCTCCAGCCTGTCCTCAGCTGTACAAGGGGCGCTTGCATGGCACCAGCAATTAATTAGCTTTGGGACTGTGTCAGCCCCATAGTGGGAGTCTGATACTGCCACGTGTCAGCATGTGCCCAAGCAGGATGACATTTTAACTGCAGATCCAGTCTATAAGAGGGTCTTCCTCCTCCTCCACAGGAGCAGTGGATATGATTTCCCTTTGAAAACAAGTATAAAGGATATATATATATATATATATATATATATATATATATATATATATATATCCCTGTGACAGAGTGAAGTCAACTCCTATCAGTTACGCCTGGGAGACATATGTCTGAGTGCTTCATCCAGCACTCATAAGGGTTAACTCAGGTGAAACTTAGGTAGTCAGGAAGTAAGCTGACACCTGAGAGCCAGAAAGGTAGAAAAGGATCTTGTTACCAGCAGTAGCTGGCTCTCTCAGACAAGAGCACATGGATAGATGTGCTGCTAGCCAGAAGGATACAACCCACTACTTACTGCAGCCAAAGTAAGATTTGTTTCATTTGTTTTCATGACTGCTTAAAAGACTCTGAAGGTTTGGTTACGTTTTAGCCAGCCAGCCTGCTAGATAGGTCTGCTGTGTTAGTCAGTTTTTCTCCCATCATGGAGCAGGATTTATTTTGTTAAAGTGACAGTGTACCCGCATGTTATGTTACTGTGGAGAAATAAAGCCATTGAACATTTTTAATTATCCTGAAACTACACGTGTGGACTGTTCCCTGACCTCGGCTACAGGCCGTCCTGCCACAAGTGGTGTCAGAAGTGGGATGTCAGACGGCCCCTGTATCTGAAGGGCCACACAAAAAAAAATGGAGAATTTTTTTTCTCAGTTCCTTGAGCAACAGCTCCAGCTAGCAGAGAAACAAGCTGAGCGACAAGCCCAGCAAGATGAGCAACAGGCCTGGCAAGAGGAAAAGCTACTCCAACTGCTGGTCGAAGACCCAACTCCAGGCAGACCAGGGATTCCAAATAACCCACCGGTGATGCTGCATAAAATGAAGCCAAACGAAGACCCAGAGGCATTTCTCCTCACTTTTGAAAGGGTTGCCACGGCCCACGGCTGGACAGTTGATCGCTGGGTAACGACTCTGGCTCCACTCCTCATAGGGGAAGCTCAGGCAGCCTACCAGGCTCTTCCAGCAGACGAGGCCATGGACTATCAGCAACTAAAGGCTGCTATTCTGGATCGCCTAGGCCTCACTTCAGAGACCTACCGACAGCGGTTCCGGACAGTCAAATATACAAACAGAGACAGACCCCGGGTCGTAGCCCACCGCTTAGTAGACTTATGTACCAGGTGGATACAACCGGAAAAACGTGACAAGGCAGAGATCCTTGCACAGTTTGTGCTCGAGCAGTTCATACAGATACTGCCCGCTGCATTTTCCCTGGATTCAGCGGTCCGCTTGGTGGAAAACTTCCTGGGCGACGACACCCAACAGGATAGCTGGGAACGGCTGGTGCAAACACCAGTTGCTTCCGGTGATGCTAGAGGCAGGAGAGCAGACAATCAAGGGGTCTACAACCCGCCAGCTCGGGAGATCCAGTCAAACCGATCGGAAGACCCTTTCTCATCTCGGAGGGTTCCTGGTACAAACTCCCGCAGAGACGCCCATCCTGGGTCCGAGGCCACTGGATCACTCAAGGGAGGCCGCCACCCACAGTATTCCCCGAGAACCTGGACTCCTGTCCAGGATAACCCCACCAACCAGAAGGGAGGACCCCATCCAACAGCGGAGAGGTCCAAACACCGAGCCCCGTCGAGAGCTTCCGCGGACGACCGAGTTTGCGGACTCAGGAGATAAGGAGATGGACTGTTCATATGGCAGAACCACTGCCACAGCTTGTCTCCGAGGGGACCACAATCCGTGGTTAGTCCCAGCATCTCTGGAGGGGACAAAAGTAAACGCCATGCTGGACTCGGGCTCTGGAAAAACCCTGATTCCAAGCAATAGACTATCTTATGACTCTCCTTGGAATATCGAGTGTATCCATGGGGATACAAAGAGATACCCGACGGCGAACGTTCTACTACGTATCCAGGATAAAGAGGCTAGCCTACTAGTGGGAGTTGCTCCCTGGCTACCTGCTCCTGTTCTACTTGGCCGAGTCTGGCCCTACCTCGAAACATTGTTGGCCCCTACTCCTACAGAGCCTACTTCTCTGGTACCGGAGAAACCTGGAGAATTGTTCCCTTTTTCCCTAGAGATTTTCCCCCGTAGACACCATGTCCCAAAGACACGTAAACAGAGACGTGCGGAAAAAGAGGACTGGTTAAGAAAGGCTGGGACTTTTGGTAACATTAGTCAGCCCAAAGGACTGCAGGTCATGGCCGGGGATGACCAGGGTGGGGAACAGATAGATACGGGAGTGTTGCCAGCCCTGGATATTCCTGACTACCGTCAGAGGCAGAGGGAGGACCCAGCTCTGGCTAGACAATATGAGAAGGTGGTACAGGTCAACAACAAGATAATAGATGAACAAGGTGTAAAAGTGTATCCACATTTTGAACTGTTGAATGACATACTATATTGTGTGAATAAGGTTACACAAACAGGGGAGGTCATTCGACAGATGCTAGTCCCTAAAGGGTTGATTAAAACAGTGTTCACCCTAGCCCATACTCTCCCATGGGGTGGTCATTTGGGCAGAGATAAGACCACGGACCGCATCTCGTCCCGGTTTTACTGGCCAGGCATACATGGTACATTTGATCAAAGGATGTATACCAAAAGTCTCCTTTTTTCTTATAGGTATTTACACCATACATATATATATATATATATTCCCCATTGATTGCTATCCCTATGGGAGAAGCGCAGGGATTCACTTTCTGTTTTTCAGGCATACATGGTGACATCATGAAACTATGTGAGACATGTCCTGAATGCCAGTTAACTAGCCAAAAAGGACAGAAGCCGGCTCCCTTGGTTCCTCTGCCCTTGGTAGCCGTCCCATTCGAGAGAATTGGGGTAGATCTGGTCGGACCTTTAGAACCCTCTGCGAAGGGACATAAATTTATACTCGTTGTGGTAGATTATGCCACCAGATATCCTGAGGCCTTCCCTCTGAGATCAGCCACTGCTAAACAGGTTGCTCACAGGCTGTTAGAACTGTTTTCTAGGGTAGGACTTCCCCAAGTAATGTTAACTGACCAGGGAACAAATTTCATGGCAAAGTTAATGCAGGATGTCCTGAAGTTATTGGAGGTAAAATCCGTCCGGACCTCGGTCTGCCATCCTCAGACTGATGGATTGGTAGAGAGGTTTAACCGTACTTTACAATCTAAGCTTAGGAAGTTTTTGGACACTGAAAAGCAAGCATTTGATGAACTTCTCCCTTTCCTGTTGTTTGCGGTACGAGAAGTTCCCCAATCATCCACAGGCTTCTCCCCGTTTGAGCTCCTATATGGACGCCAACCTCTGGGTATTCTCGACCTACTGAAGGAATCCTGGGAGGAGGAGCCCTCCCCCTCCAAGAATACCCTTCAGTATGTCATAGACCTTAGAAACCGCCTAGACATGATAGGTCGGTTTGCGAAGGAAAACCTCAAATCTGCTCAATAACGTCAAGAGAGGGCAGTACAACCAAAATGCTCGCTTGAGGGTCTTCCAACCTGGGGACCAAGTGATGCTACTACTACCGACATCAGAGAGTAAACTCCTTGCGAAGTGGCAGGGTCCTTTCCAAGTTCTCCGCCGCACCGGGGAGGTGAACTATGAGATCTCTCAACCAGGGTCCAGGAAGGGTAAACAAATCTACCACGTGAACCTCCTGAAACCCTGGAAAACGATGAGATCGCTGTTCATTCACCCTCGGGAAGGAGAGACGGAGTTGGGTACAAAGCTTCCAAAGGGTAGTACGTACACTGACCATCAGGTTCCCATGGGAGAGCAGTTAACAACGGAACAAAGGTCAGACCTACTTGATGTATGTGACCAGTTCTCAGATGTTTTTTCTGAGCTGCCAGGGCAGACTGATTTAGTGTCCCATAGGATTGAGGCAGAACCTGGCGTAAAAGTACGGTCCCGTCCCTATAGATTGCCAGAGGGCCGAAAAGACCTGGTAGAGAGGGAGATAATAGACATGTTGGAATTGGGCGTGATCGAGGAGTCCCACAGCGAATGGTGTAGCCCTATCGTGTTGGTCCCTAAACCAGATGGGAAGGTGAGGTTTTGCGTAGATCTGCGAAAGGTAAATGCTGTATCCAGATTTGATGCATATCCAATGCCTAGGGTGGATGAATTGCTTGATTCGCTTGGTAAAGCAGAGTATATCTCCACCCTAGATCTCACGAAAGGATATTGGCAGATACCTCTAGCGGAAGAATCCAAATGCAAAACTGCCTTCGCCACCCCTCTCGGTTTATACCAATTCGTCACTATGCCATTTGGGTTACATGGGGCTCCAGCCACGTTCCTAAGGTTAATGGACAAGGTACTACGACCCCATAGGGCATATGCCGCGGCCTACTTGGATGACATTGTCATCTATAGCAGACACTGGCAGTCTCATATAAAAAGGTTAAGGGCAGTCCTAATGTCCTTAAGAGAAGCAGGGCTCACTGCAAATCCCAAAAAATGTGCCCTGGGTAAATCCACTACAAAGTACTTGGGCTATGCCGTTGGGGGAGGGATAGTAAGGCCACTAGCTAGCAAGGTGGCCGCCATAAAGGAAGTCCCCACCCCACAGACAAAGACACAGGTCCGCTCCCTTTTGGGGTTAGCAGGGTATTACCGGCGGTTTATCCCCAATTTTTCAGAAATTTCTGCACCCCTAACAGATCTGACAAAAAAGAGTGCCCCAACCCAAGTTAAATGGTCTTGGGAGTGCCAAGACGCCTTTGACATGCTAAAAAAGTGCCTGTCAGAGGGCCCCGCTCTTCGGAGCCCAGATTTTAAAGAGCCCTTCATCATCCCGACGGATGCCTCAGAGGTAGGACTGGGAGCAGTGCTGTTTTAGCAATTTGATGGTGTTGAACACCCCATACTGTTCATCAGCCGGAAGCTGTTCCCAAGGGAAGTGAGGTATTCCGTTATTGAGAAGGAGTGCCTCGCTGTAAAATGGGCAATTGAGGCCTTGAGACATTATGTTGCCAGAGTACACTTCACCCTGGTCACTGACCATGCGCCCTTGAAGTGGTTAAACACCATGAAGGACACAAATCCAAGGTTGACCAGGTGGTATATTGCCCTCCAACCCTTCTCGTTTGATATTCAGCATAGACCTGGAAAGGACCATGGAAATGCTGATTTTTTGTCAAGGGAAGGAGTGGAGGGTCGGGCTTCAGCCGTGTGGGACACTAGCCACACACAAACAGGGGAGGTATGTGACAGAGTGAAGTCAACTCCTATCAGTTATGCCTGGGAGACATATGTCTGAGTGCTTCATCCAGCACTCATAAGGGTTAATTCAGGTGGAACTTAGGTAGTCAGGAAGTAAGCTGACACCTGAGAGCCAGAAAGGTAGAAAAGGATCTTGTTACCAGCAGTAGCTGGCTCTCTCAGACAAGAGCACATGGATAGATGTGCTGCTAGCCAGAAGGATACAACCCACTACTTACTGCAGCCAAAGTAAGATTTTTTTCATTTGTTTTCATGACTGCTTAAAAGACTCTGAAGGTTTGGTTATGGTTTAGCCAGCCAGCCTGCTAGATAGGTCTGCTGTGTTAGTCAGTTTTTCTCCCATCATGGAGCAGGATTTATTTTGTTAAAGGGACAGTGTACCCGCATGTTATGTTACTGTGGAGAAATAAAGCCATTGAACATTTTTCATTATCCTGAAACTACACGTGTGGACTGTTCCCTGACCTCGGCTATAGGCCGTTCTGCCACAACCAAGATTTCTCTCCAATGTATTTGTTCTTTTAATATCCTGTAAGTGCAATTCCTTGGTACTGCTTTTTATTAATAAATGTATCCCTTTTATACACAGTTATACGCTATGGAGCCTGCGCATCTTTTTGTTTTTTGTTTCTATCATATATATATATATATATAATATTTCGGCCTTTCGGTCCCAAAACGTAACCTTTCTCAAATTGGAGTGCTGTCTTTATTTACCTGCTGCAAGAAAGGTAATATTACTTACATTATTTAAATGAGACTAGCACCCTCACTTTGTGCAACTATTCTGAGTGACAGCTACAGACTTTTTTGTTTATATATATATATATATATATATTTATTTTTTTGTTTGTTTGTTTATTTTACATTTCTGTATGCTGAGCACATACCCCTGTATAGTTAGAATGTTTCTTTCTATTTGTAATAAATAATACTGTAAAATGATGTCACCTTATTTAGGACTAAATAAGCAGCAGCTCGCCATGCAGTGAGACCCGGCCTCCGTGCATATTTCTCAGAGTTGCCTCATTGTGGCAGCACTATCTTAGTTTTAAAGAACTCCCGCCACAGTGTTTCATTTCCGCCTTTAACATTTGAGAATTTGGAGATTTTTCAAATGAGTATTGTTTCCTTTTTTGATTATATATTTCAACATGAGTAAGGGATCAATGTGGCTATTAAGATTTTACCTAAAATCAGACATATATTTTACTCTAACGCTATATCAATTAACCAGGTACAATAACGCTATTTTCCTATTTTGTAGAAAACTATCAATTAATAATGTAGTATAAAGTTTTATAAACTTAATATAAAAATAGATTATGACATCAAAGATAGCTCTAAAGGCACAAGTAAAAAAAACAGATAATCGTGCGCTCTAAACTATACTGTGAATAGTGAAAGAGTGAACAAAACACAATTTCTGAATGTGTTAAAATCATAATACTTGGAAGAACTTCCCCTTAGAGGAAATAGAGTTGCAGCTGATCGGAATAGCTTCCTCAGACATCAGGAACTGGAAATAGAAAAAGAAGACATGCGCAAACTCTCATAGTGTACTATTACCAAACAAATGTTTTAGTGAATAAGGGGTATTAGATGCACGTACAGCAAATTAGACAATAATAGAATTAGGGTATAAAAACCATCAGGAGTCGCCAGAATACCCAGATCCTCACAGGAAACACCGGCGTGGCAGGATCCCCACAGGAAAGCCCAGCCGGGCTGGCGGTATCAATGCATGTAGACGGTATCACGATCACTGCAGCAATGAAGGCGTCCGTTCCGGTAGGGAAAGCACCCGGTCCAAGGTGTACACACCCCACACTCCACTCAACCGAAAAGGTGTCGCTGGAATCACCTTCGTTCAGAGAGCAGCTGAGGCAGAGACACTCAAGGGTAACATCACCACCCAAGAGTAACCAAGTAGCATTAATTTTGAACAGTTAAAGGTTCACTAAGTTAGAAAACTGGCTCTAATACACAAATAAGAGCAATTGTAGCACACAATCTCATCCAATGCGTTTCATAGCAGGTGCTACTTCATCAGGGAATTATTGAATAGTGTGATATTTAAATCCCTCTGTAGACACGGATTGGTAGAAATACCAGGTGTGAGTGATTGACCTGTTGGTGTCCCTTGGGGACTGGAGTTAGCCACTTCTGTCTTACAATACCACTTCTGGCACTACACCACTATTTCAGATACCTGCAGTCCACACAGGGCCGGTTCAACCATTTGACCAACTAGGTGGCCGCCTATGGTGACAGAATTTGGGGGGTGGCAGATGTCGACTTGCAGGGGAATGTCTCTGAGCAGGGAGAGAGATGGACAGTTTCCTCCATACTGATTTGGCTAATGCTGATGAAGTGTAGTGAATTAGCTATTTAGGGTAGAATACTAGAAAAACACTAGTACCACACTAAAGAAAAAAAACAATAAAGTTAGACAAAAACATCCAGACCTCTCCTCAGCCCCAGCAAGCACAGGTATATAGTCACCTCTGTGTACAGGGTGCGCCAGTGGAGCACTAGAGCACTTACATGTGACTCACTCCCAACAGGGAGACAAGAGGAGGGGACGGTCCACAATGAACACAGTTACAAAATGGCAATAGCAGTAACACATATAACCTTAGTATCAACAAAGGATATTTGAAGGATACATTAAGAGGTCAATTATGAACAAACTAAATCCAACAGGTTTCGTAGCGGTGAGCTACTTCATCACGGAATAGTTAGAAACCAGTATTGTGTAAATGATATGTAGAATATAAAATATTTTCTTGGTATGTCAGTCATATATAAATGCAGTGTAAAAACAAGCGTAGTTATTGTTTCTTTACGCTCATAGGAAAAAGATGGCGTCCGCAACTCCGCAGCTGAACCCGCACTAAAAGGATACGTCCCTAACTGCTACGGCCGTCCCTACAAAAGTGGCACCCTACGATGACAGGGGTAATGCTCCTCGGGGCTGGGGAATGTCTCTCACCTAAGCGGAAGGGTCACTGACCCTCCGCTCACCACACGAGGTTCCGCCACCTTCCTCCTTCACCTCTCACTCCTGTCTCCCACCGCCCACACGCATCCTGTGTCTCCATCCAGAGTCTCGCACCCTATTGGTCCTCAGCTGACTCTCCCACAGTTCAGAGTTCAGAGTGCAATCCCCAAAGTCCCTCCAGATTGGTTGCCTTTCGCGCGCTTCCCTCGCGCATGCGCAGCCTGACTAATCACACAGTGACCTTACTGGCAAAAGAACAGTATGGCGCTTCCTTTATTAGTGACAGCGCGGAACCCTCATATATATGTATACACATCCTTACATTCTCCCCTCTCCAGAATCCAACGTCCCCGCTGGACTACCTAAACAACATAGCTGAACTTATTTACACAGCCCTCTCTTTTCCTAGATTAGGTTACACATTTCATTGAACAGTACCACCATAGCTTGCATTCTATGCCGAGCCCACTGCTGAGCCTCATAATGGGGTGCCCCAAATTGATCATATGCCATTCGCATGGGAGGCTGACTGGTTCTTTGACTTCGCCGAGGTTGATTCTCCTCTGCTTCCTCTGCAGAGTATCCAGTCTCAACTGGTGTTTCCATCTCTACCCTTGAGGGGTTTTCAGCATTAGTAAAGTCTCTCTGGGGTGTGAAACATGGGCTTTGTGGATCTAGGGACTGACTCACGGGAGTCAGATTGTCGATGTTCGGGCCAAGAGGCTCTTTACCCGTAGCTCCTTCGGGAGATGCCCCCGCGGCCGGAAGGCCCCTTTGAGAGGTTCCTTCCATTGGATCCTCAGAGGTGGCAAATTTTACAGTCTCTAGGCCATCCTCTGGGTTTTCAACTTCTCCATCTATTGGTGTAGCGGGTAATTCCAACTCGTCGTTCCCTACTTGAGGTATGGGAAGTAGGTGATTCCTATGCCACACTTTTACGCGGCCTTCGGAGTCCTTGATCCGATACACAGGAAGGCCAGGCATCTGTGACTCCACCTCGTACACACCTTCCCGCCACCGGTCCGCCAATTTATGTTTCCCAGGAACACCTAAGTTGCGTAAGAGGACCGCGTCCCCGGGGTGAATCTCCTTGTGACGTACTTTGTGATCGTAGCGTCTTTTATTTCCCGCATTCAATTGTGCTGCCGTTCGTTCAGCCAATTTATAGGCCTGCTGCAAACTGTCCCTTAGCCGCTGTACATATCGAAAATGCGTTCTGTTGGATACCCCATCGGTAGATATCCGCAGTCGCACATCCACCGGTAACCGGGCTTCTCTTCCGAACATCAAAAGTACGGGGTGTACCCGGTGGACTCATGCCGGGTACAATTATACGCATGTACCAACGTCTCGACGTGCTTACTCCACTCCGTCTTTTGTGGGCTTGTCAGAGTTCCTAACATATCTAACAAGGTGCGATTGAACCGTTCGGGCAAAGCATCCCCTTCGGGGTGGTACGGGGTAGTACGTGACTTGGCAATGTTCAGTAGTGTGAGCAATTCCTTTATCAGTGTACTCTCAAAGTCCCTGCCCTGATCAGAGTGAAGACGATTTGGTAATCCATAATGAATGAAATACTTCTCCCACAGGACTCGGGCCGCCGTTACGGCCTTCTGATCTTTCGTAGGGAATGCTTGGGCGTACCTGGTGTAGTGGTCAGTGATCACGAGAACATTACTAACGCCCCGACTGTCGGGCTCAATACAGAGAAAATCCATACACACCAGATCCATGGGGCCCGAACTTTTCAAGTGTGCCATGGGAGTCGCCCTGGTGGGCAGTGTCTTCCTTTGTAAGCAGCGATTACACCTTCGACAATGCTGCTCCACGGACTCCCTCATTCTAGGCCAGTAGAACCTATCCTGTAGTAGCCCAAATGTCTTATCGATGCCCAGATGGCCATGGTCATCGTGAAGGGCCCGAAGGACTAGGGTCCTCAAGCGTTCCGGTAGAAACAGCTGACGCCGATCGGGGTGGTTATGATATGGTATCACCCGATATAACAAACAATTGTCCATTTCAAACTTCCCAAACTCATTCAACAGGAGTTTCACCAAGTTTTTGGGGGCTTGCTTCAGTATAGAAGGGTTATCTTGTTGTACCGCTTGACGGGCCATCTCCACTATGGGGTCTTGAGTTTGGTAATGCACTAGATCCCTCCACGAGATGATATTATCTTCCGTGATATTCATCCCTTCTCGACCTTGATAGGCCCGAGGAATGGCTCGCGAGTGGCATCCCAAAGAGTCAGCAACCCGTAATTCCGAGAATGCTACCTGATTGTCGACTACCGCAGCCACGGAGCAGAGAGCACGAATCCCGGGACCCGGTATTTCTTCCCATACTTCCTCATCAGGGGTAGATTGAAGGCCAGGTCGACGAGACAGGGCGTCGGCACCTATGTTGGTGGGTCCGGGTTTGTATTTAAGGTTGAACCTGTAGTTGGCCAGGGCAGCTAACCAACGGTGTCCCGTGGCGTCCAATTTGGCGGACGTATTTATATATGTCATGGGGTTGTTGTCCGTGCGTACTTCGAACTGTACCCCATACAGGTAGTCGTGCAGCTTGTCCACCACGGCCCATTTTAGGGCCAAGAATTCCAGTTTATGGACCGGATAGTTCTGCTCACTAAGTGTCAAGCTTCGGCTCGCATAGGCCACTGGACGTAGCCCTGTCTCATACTTCTGATGCAATACCGCTCCCAGCCCTCTAAGGCTAGCATCGACATGTAGGACATATTCCCGTTCTGGATCCGCATAGGCCAAGACCGGGGCCTGAGTGAGGCTAGTCTTTAAGTTCAGGAATGCCTGTTCACATTCTGGGGTCCATTTCTCCCCAAAGGGTGTCTGCGCCGTGACTCCCTTTCTCTCGGTTTCTCCTGGATATACCTTTAGAAGATCGTTCAACAGCTTGGCTTTGCTGGAGTAGCCTTCCACGAACCGCCGGTAATAGCCACAAAATCCCAAGAACGACCGCAACTCCTGAATATTCTGAGGCCTAGGCCAGTTCACTACCGCTTCTATCTTCCCGGGATCGGTGGACACCCCTTCGGCCGATACGATGTGGCCCACATACGTCACGGAGGACCGACAGAATTTACATTTGTCCAGAGACAGTTTGAGGCCCTCCTCCTGAAGTCTATCCAGTACCTTCATTAGTCTCTCGGAGTGTTCTTCTAGAGTTCGCCCGAACACTATAATGTCATCCAGGTACACTAAGCATTCTTGCGGGTTCAGGTCTCCGAGAGTCTTTTCCATTAATCGCTGGAACGTGGCGGGTGCCCCACAGATCCCTTGCGGCATGCGGGTGAACTGATAAAACCCTAATGGGCAGATGAAGGCCGTCTTTTCTTGGTCCTCCTGGCCCATGGGTACCTGGTAATACCCTGACCTGAGATCGAGTACGCTGAACCATGTACTTCCCGTCAGGGCGTTCAGTAGATCTTCGATTCGGGGCAATGTGTATTGATCGGGAACGGTGCGGGTATTTAGGGTTCTGTAGTCCACGCATAGGCGTACGGTCCCGTTCTTTTTGCGGACTACCACGATGGGTGATGCGTAAGGACTTCGGGATCCCTGCACGATCCCAGCCCTCTCCATTTCGGCGAGTAACCTTCTCACTTCGTCTACGTCCCGTGGTGCGAGCCGTCGGGAACGTTCCCGGAAGGGAGTAGCATCGCTCATTCGGATGGTGTGGCGGGCACTGCGGCTGCACCCCACATCCATGTCACTGGTGGAGAACACATGTTGGCGCTTTTGTAACTCGATCCGCAGCCTTTCCTCGGGGAGCGGAGAATCCCCAAAGTCGAATTCTAGCCGGGATCCGGAGGTATGACCATAGTTACGGGGACGCCCCATTACGCCCTTCTCTTCGGGGGTCACGGGGTATATTCTGCCCAGCGGCTGGCGCCGATCAATGCTCATGGGATATGGGGAGATGTTCTGCACGTATACCCAGGTGCGCTCAGGGATTTTTCCAGGCCACTTTTTGACGGAGGCCAACACCTCGTAGCCCAGCCGGTGCTCATCCTGGGCCACACTTTCTAGGGAGAAGAGCTGATCCTCCGGGCGTCGGTCCGGGTAGTGACATGCGGCGACCATCATTCTTCCTTCCCCCGGGGGAATTTGAGTCAGTCCCCACTCTTGACTATAGAGCATCCCATGCTCTTCTTCAGTCGCGATTTTGCCGCAGACCTCTTGGAGGGCGGGGCAGGCGGCTAGGGCCAGCAGCGGGGCTTCTCCCGTCTCTTGCAAATACATGCGGAACACCGCGCGTACAATGTCAGCGTTAGTACCCAAGATGATCGGAGCGCTGGGGTGATCCTGAGGTTCAGGGCACACTAAGGCCTCCACTTCCATGGGATGATGTTTACCAGTGTTCAGTTGGGGAATGTCTAACTGCACCTTTACCACGCCGTCTATGGGGTAATCCTCATGACTCAATCCCCTCAGTCGCAAGGCATCCGCAGAGAGTAACGGTAATCGATGTAGGTGTTGATCGTAGAAGGGCCGGTATACGATGGTCACCTGAGATCCCGTGTCCAGCAATGCGGCGGCGTAGATGCCTTCGATAACTACCCGAATAATGGCGGCGGGGCCGATTCGGCTGCTTGGGGATGGCGGCGACGCCTCTCCATCCTCCAGGGTCTTGCACGGCATCGACTGCGCGGGCCGGGATGCCGTTTTCCATACGGTGGGGCAACGGGCACGCAGATGGCCCATCTTTCCACACGCGTAGCACTGAATTTGGCTGAGGTAACTCTCACTTCTTCCGGTTGGTGAACTTCGCCCGGTCGGGAGACGAGGCCGGGGCGTCACTGGTGCACTGGCATCCTCGGGGTCAGGGTCCCCAGGCTCGGGCACGTCGGCCTTGGGTTCCACTTTCTTGACTTCCTTACCCCCGGGCGGGGGCTTTTTCCCAGGGGCCAGGTCACGTCCTAACAACACCGTCTCGTGCGCTTGGACCCGATCCATTAGGTCGTGAAACGATAAGGCTTGCCCGGGCGTCAGGCAGCTACTGACCCGCACCGACACGGGGTGTAGGGGTAGGAGCCCCCTCAGCAGCTGAGTGGTGCGCAGTCCATTGGCTTCTATCCTTGGCACCACGCCCTTCCTCACCAAATTCCATAAGTCCAGGTGTAGTTGCCTGAGGAAGTCGGATACCATTTCCCCTTCCTTCTGGGCTAACGCGTGGAATTTGGCCATCAACGCATAAGTGTCCACCGGAGCCCCATACGCCTTTGTCAGGCAGTAGATGAGATTTGCTGCATCAGCCTCCGGGTTGTCATCTCGGTAGTAGTGCACCATGTGGGACGCGGGGGGCCGTAAGCACTCAACGATGCGTTGCCTTCGGACCGCGTCCGTGCAGGTCCATTCAGGCAGCACCTGTTCTGTATGGTCCAACCAATCCTCTATCCCTACTTCCCCTTGGGGCGTGGGTTTCTCACCGGAGAAGGCCTTTAACTTCCTATACTGAAGCGACTGGGTTGTGTTGTGGAGAGCGGCTGCTATCGCGGGAATAGAGGTGTCTCCCGGTAAGCTATCCCCGACTGCGGGGTAAGTGTCCAGTCTTGATAGGCTCAGTCGGTTGAGGCCAGACCGCAGGCCTGGCGGGGTGGACGAGGAGCCTAGGTTCAGGGCTGCCGGCCAGCGAGGTTGCGGGCCACGGTCAGGGGAGTGGTCTGGGCCCCCAGTCGCGGCACCTACTGCGGTTGTGTACTCTCTCTGTGGGGTGGAAGTGGCCAGGGGCGCAGAGGTGTCCACCTGGACTATGGGGCAGCGCACCCCCGGGGCCTCGGGCAGCAGTAGTATACGGGGCAAGGCCTCGGGGCATATATCTTGTTCAGTGGCATACAAGACCCGGCGCCAGGCCTGGTCGCGGTCATAGAAGTGGTCTTGTACTTGGGCATTGTCCAGGAGCGGGAGCTTGCGGACCTGCTCGGTCACTGTACCTAGCGAGATCGTGGCGGGGACATGGCCCAGCGCGAAAGCACGATTCAAGGGAACCCCGCGCCGCTGGGCCCACTTGCGCACCTCGAGCGCCGAGGGCACCGACATGATGTGGGTTGGTTGCACAATAGAGAAAAATGTGGGGGCACCCCAGGTCTAAGTATCTCAGCAGCGCCTCCAAATGTAGCCCTTTTTGTGAATCCCTGCACTAAAGGAACTACTGGTGTTGTGTATACCTGTGGCTTCAGGAGCTCTGAGCCTCCGCTGTTGGGGAGCCTGGGGTCATACCCTTACTTATCATGGTGCAGCGCCTCCACTTACCCAGGATCCCCATAGTAGAGGATCTACCCTGAGCAAGAAAACATAACAATGGTATTGTGCAACAGGCAACCTTTTACTATTGAGATTAACTAACGGAATCTTGCAGAGTATACATAACATGTGTAAGACCCTTATACTCTACAAAACACAACGTAACACACTGTGGCTCGGCCACACCTTGATAGGGATAATGTTCTGTACACAGGTGGCTCTGCCACTCTCCCAAGGAGTATGTCCTGTAACTAGTATCTGTATAGAATAGTTTGATGGCACACTGGTGCCCCCAATTAGTTAGTGGGAGGCGGGATCAGCGCCTGGTGACCGGTGTAGGTGCACTTGTTGACTAACGATACCTTCCGGTCACTACGGTGACCACACCACTTCACAAAGGGTCCTTAGTGTTGCTCCAGCCTTGCGCCGACACTCCGCTATGCTGTGCGGTCTGTTCTCCACCCCAAGATGGCGTCCGCAACTCCGCAGCTGAACCCGCACTAAAAGGATACGTCCCTAACTGCTACGGCCGTCCCTACAAAAGTGGCACCCTACGATGACAGGGGTAATGCTCCTCGGGGCTGGGGAATGTCTCTCACCTAAGCGGAAGGGTCACTGACCCTCCGCTCACTACACGAGGTTCCGCCACCTTCCTCCTTCACCTCTCACTCCTGTCTCCCACTGCCCACACGCATCCTGTGTCTCCATCCAGAGTCTCGCACCCTATTGGTCCTCAGCCTCAGCTGACTCTCCCACAGTTCAGAGTTCAGAGTGCAATCCCCAAAGTCCCTCCAGATTGGTTGCCTTTCGCGCGCTTCCCTCGCGCATGCGCAGCCTGACTAATCACACAGTGACCTTACTGGCAAAAGAACAGTATGGCGCTTCCTTTATTAGTGACAGCGCGGAACCCTCATATATATGTATACACATCCTTACAAATACATTTTTTTTTTTAAAGTCATTAAAGATGGGAACAGCTAACTAATAGGTATATGACAGAAACATGACATCTGTTTTAATATAGTTCTGAAGTTAAATTGTATACTGCTGTAATGGTGTTTACCCCAACCTCTGGGAGATTCTGCCATAACTGGTCATGTGGTGCATGATACCTGCTGGTAACAGGAAGGCTGAGCTGTCTGCCAATGGTAGTGGGGACACAGGATCAGGTTTCTAGGGTACATTACCCACATGGTTCTCTAGCAGTGCAGCGCCTCCATCTGCTGGAGACTCCAGATAGGTGAAGATGATTTCCTACAGTAGAACTATCACCTCTCCCCCTGTAAGATCACACACTAGGCGGGAGTATAAGAACAGGAACGGTTTATTCTCTTGGTCTGACAGTACAGGAACAAGGCAGATCTCTGCCCACTGCAGTCTCTGGGATGGTCAACTTGAGAATGGTCCCTGGACTACCACTACAGGTCAGGGATCTCTGCAGCTGTCCTGGCTCTTCCCTGGCCATCTAGCAGGACCAGAGGTATAGGGGAAGAAGAACAGGATAGGACAAGCTGCAGGCAATCCTGTGTGATCCCTGCCTCTCTCAAGGGGGAGAGGCACTACTACATTGCACTGCCCTTAAGTACAGCTAGGAGGAGGGCACCAGGTCTGTCCCATGATTGGACATGCTCAGGCCTGATGTCACTGCCTCCCACTGTCACTCAAGTGCATCACCAAGAAGGGGGAAAACCCCATGTTGACGATTGGCAGCCTGATTCTAGCAGGGCTTGCTGCCAGGAGTAGGGCAGGTTAGTAGCCAAAGGTGGCATGGCTACACTGCTATGCGACAAGTCTAGTCATTTTACAATGCATATACTATATATTTGTTTATAACAATCTCTCAGTCTTTTTCTTCAGTACCCAATTTGCCGATCGTAAACCATCTTTACACACTCGGCTATGGGGCAGAAAACATTCCAATTACTTTTGCGATTAATTTGCTTTGCATCAACAGTTCCCTTTTTTATAATTTGTGTCAAGTGTGCACCATGATGCACTTTTCTTAATGATAAATGGGAGAATTGCGAGATCTCATACACAACAATAAAAGGTATCACCGCCTGCAAATATACTACATTTCAAAACAATAGGAAAAGATTACAAGGGTAACATTAAGCAAACACACACACACACACATATGACTGCATTGTGCAATTCTTAGACTCATACTGTGTTTCATCTTCTCAAAGCAGGTGGAGCACACATACATCAAAACTATTTATTATTACAGATATCACTAATATTTATGTATGTATGTCTTTATGTAGTGCCATTAATGTACATAGCTTCACATCAGTAATACACACGACAATCATATAAATAACAAATAATATAAATAACAGATCATGGGAATAAGTGTTTCGGACATAAAAATTAACATTTAGGAAGAGGAGTCCCTGCTCTGAAGAGCTTACAATCTAATTGGTAGGTAGGAAGAACGTACAGAGAGTAGGAGGGTATTCTGGGAAGTGCGTCTGCAAGGGGCCAAGCTTTATGTATGAGGTGTATAGTATTATCCACGGAGCTACTCATATAAAAAACAAGAGGGTTCGGGAGTGATCACAGAACCACACTAATTGAGTAAAGTGATCAAGTGTATAATTGTGGTAATTAAAGATGTGGGTGCAAACTGTGAACTGAAAAGTGAATCAGAAAAAGGGGGAAGGGGAACACAAAATGGATGTGCCCCCTAAAAGAATTCTCTAAACTGCACTCCTACATATGGACAAGAGATAGGGGAACGAACCCCTCGGGATACTGTGGCTACCAAAACCGTGGTGGTTCAATTTGTGCAAGTCCCTGGTAGCAAGAGGTGGACATCCTTTAATATGTAAAGACAATAAGCAACCCAGATTTAGCCGTGCAGACTAAGGCAGGGCGGGGGGCTTTATACCGGGGGAGATACCTGCGGGCACGTCCAGGGAAATGCCCGAAAATAAACCCCAACCAGTAGCAATGTGCCTCACCCACGCCCTGTGTCCCGGACTAAACCCAGCGGTACTCACGACTCCTTGTGTGAACTGCCAGAGTGCTGGTTAAGGGGTTGCTCAGCGGTCTGCTGTATGGTGGTGTCCTCGTGTGCTCCAGCAGGAAGTAGGAGAGATAGGTGAAAAAGCGAGTGACGCCGCGGTCACGACTCCTCTAAACAGCCAAACGCATGTAGAATAAAGTTTTTTATTTTTTCTACATGCGTTTGGCTGTTTAGAGGAGTCGTGACCGCGGCGTCACTCGCTTTTTCACCTGCACTCCTACATAGTATAAAATTTAACTTTTAATAAATTTACTTAAAACATATACAGTAGCGACATACTTTATCGCACTGAATGCCGACGGCATGCCGGGATCTACCCCAGCTGCCGCCAGTTATAACCGCGCGCCGCCGCGTTTCCCCCACGCACCCCCCCTCCAACTCGCGCGCAATTTACTATGCTTCCGGACCCCGAGCCCGGCTTCTGCTCTGCCCCTCTGCTTCCCCGCACCCCCGCTTACCTTAATTTGATGTCCAGGGGTGTCGGGGAAGCCTGGGGAAGCCGGGGAAGACGGGGAAGCCGGGCGCGCGTGTGACTGTGACGTCACAGTGCGCCGCCACGCGCCGCGGCTACCCGCTTCCCAGCCACATACAGCCAGCGGCTTTTGCTCGAATAAGAGCTGCCGCTGCTGTATTACCAAAACGTTGTGTACTGTGAATTAAAAATAAATTAAATTGACAATACCAAGCATCCCTGTCGTTGAATGTGTGATTATACAATCCCAATTTAGCGAGTCAATATTATTGGGATTAGGAGGACAGAGGATGCTGTAAGTCGGGGTGTTAACCCCTCTGGAGCGACTATGAGACCAGAAGGTAAGTATATGAAAATATATCCTACTCAGTGAGCAATTAGATAGTTGGGAATCCAGCAGTCCTGCTCAAGTATATACCAACGAGCACTTAAAGTGATAATAAATGATATATAACCATACATATGCTTAGGTGGTAATACTGACACATGCTCTATTAGTAGAAAGTAGTTCACAGCATAGTGGAGCTGGCACTCACAGTATCATTAACAGTGAGTTAACCAGCAAGAGACTCTAAGTGAGCATATGTCATATGAAGCAGGAAGGCAAACTCACTGACTGTTGGTAAAAATACCCAGCTAGTAGGGTCTACATAGATAGAACCAGGAGACTTAAGAGCACTACATTAAAACAGCTCCAAGTAGGAGACTGACACAACTGCGCGTCCAACGCGCGTTTCCCTCCAGCAAAGGAGCTTCTTCAGGGACAAATTTGTCCCTTCCCCCTTTTTCTGAGCTACTCATATGCTTCGTTAAGCAGGTGTGTCTTAAGGTGGGTCTTAAAGGTGGATAGAGAGGGTGCTAGTCGGTTATTGAGGGGAAGGGCATTCCAGAGGAGCGGGGCAGTCAGTGAGAGGTTTTAGGTGAGAGAGGGCTTTAGATACAAAGGGGAGTAGAGAGATGACATCCTTGAGCAGAACGCAAGAGTCGGGATGGTGCATAGCAAGAAATTAGGGCTGAGATGTAAGGAGGAGCAGAAGAGTGTAAAGCTTTAAAAGTGAGGAGGAGAATTGAGTGCGAGATGCGTGATTTTATAGGAAGCCAGGAGAGTGATTTCAGCAGGGGAGACCGGAGACAGATTTAGGAAAGAGTAGCGATTCTGGCAACAGTGTTTAGGATAGATTGTAGGTGAGAGGCAGGAAGACCAGAGAGCAGGAGATTACAGTAATCGAGACCAGAGAGAATGAGGGTCTGAGTCAGAGTTTTAGCAGTGGAGCAACAGAGGAAAGGGCGTATCTTTGTGATATTGTGGAGGGAAAAGCGACAGGTTTTAGATATGTTTTGAATGTGAGAGAGGAGTCAACTGTGACCCCTAGGCAGCGTGCTAGCGCTACTGGGTGTATGACAGAACTTCCAACAGTAATGTGGAAGGAGGTAGTGGGGACAGGTTTGGGATGAATATAATATCACATTGTTTATCTTATTTAGCACTGAAGAAAAAATAAGAAAAATTCCTAAATATCCAAAACCACAACAATAAAAAAATCTCAAAAGCATTCACAAGAGGTGCATGTCCTATTAAGTGTGGTCACACTAACAATATGGAATATGACAGCACACCCCATAGATAGACTCATGACCTTTGTAGCATCATTTCATAAAGGTTGCTTCTTGGAAACCATCTTGTAGTGAAAATCAATTGCTCTTTACTTTCAAAGGCACAGACAATGCATCAAAAAAGCAACGTTTCAGGCCCACAATGGCCTTTCATCCAGTAGGAGCACCTACCGGATGAAAGGCTGTTGTGGGCCGGAAAAGCTGCTTTTTTGATGTTCTGTAATGCCTGTTCCTTTCAAATGAAAGGGCAATTGATTTTCACTATGTAGCTCTGGTCCCCCATAAGCCCCTTATATCCTGGCGCGGCTGCGCTAGGCAGCGGAGGCAAGCGGGGGGGGGGGGGGTAGGTCCCGACAGCTCCCGGTGGTGCGGGGAGGTGTGGAGCAGCGATCGAGTCGCTGGAGGCTCCTGGCGGTTCCCGTGGCAGTGCGCCGCCGTGTTAGGTGCGCGCGCATGCGCAGAGGTTTGCACATGCGCATAGAGACAGCGACGGCCATTACTGAAAGAGCTCTGCATAAGGAACTAACACACCCAGCAGCCCCTGGGGCTCCAAAATCACCTGGTTATGCTTAACCAATAGGACTGGTAGAATCCCCTGCTCAGCTACTGATACATTTTGCGCGCTGGGACACGCTAGTCAGTCGGCGCTCGGACAGCAGAAGGGTAGGGTGTGCGTGTGCAGGGTGTCAGTGTCCCCTGCACTAGGCCAGAGACCCCCTTAGGCCTCAGCTAGGACCTGACTCCCCTCAGCTTGTGTTTGCTGCAGGGACAGGCCCATAGATCGGGACAATGCCCTGTAGTGCCAGTGTGAGGGACACAGGCAGGACACAGCTGTATTCTGGCATCACGTGGTCTGGGACCAGATCACCACCTATAGCAAAGAGACATTCTTCATGGTGGCACTGTCCACGCGGGATATCACCCAACGTGGAGGCGGAGGCTACACCAACATTGCTGGGATCAGTGGATCCGTTTCCTCTTCTGGCCATACCCGTGTGCTGGAGCACCTGGGCAGGTACTCCAAGTGCACCAACTGTACACACAATACAATTAGTGGGGCAGGGCTGTCTCACACTTTAGGTGGGTTGACTCTGTGGATACCAGGGGGGTTGGGTGCCCAGGAGCACCTCAGTACTTTGGGGTAAACCCCACCGGGGTGTGGACACGGTGTTGGGGGGCACGGTGAGGGGGTACGACCCTGCAAGGCCTCAGTGGTTCTGTCTTATCATTATTATTCACATGCAGTATGTTCAGTAAACCTGTTATATCATACCTGTGTATTTCTTATATGGTCCTGCACGGGGTTATCCCACACAGTTAGGATCCCGCGCAGGTGGAGGCGCTGTCACCCGACGGAGCAGGTACACTCCAGGCTCCCAGCAGCGGAGGTTCAGGCCTCCTGTGAGCCGCAGGTAATGCACCACACACACCGTAGCTGCCATATCTCCCAGGGGGTGGGGGAAAGTGCGCTACAACTATAACATGGTTTTCAAGAAGTGATCACACTGAAGAGATTCACATGTTTCCTGAAGTACAAAAAGAAAAAAGAGCTGTTGAATAGTTGTTGTTCTTCTTTAAGTTGCATTAGCAAGCAAACAAAGAACTGTTCTGCTTCTTGCTTAGCATAGCTTTTCATGGTGCCTACTTGTGTAGTGAAACTGATTGTTTAGAATTTTTACAGGTTACAGTTAACCCAACATGCACCTCTTTAGTAAGATTGTCTATCTAACTTCTGTATCTCACTTTTTTAAGGCATACTTAAAAAGCTCACACTGTGGAAACTGTGTACAGATTTGTAGAGTGTTTGCATTACTATCTCCGCTATCTGGTTATTCACACAGAGGAAATACACACATACAGTATGTGAGTGGTGATAAGCACAGTATTCTCTATTAACACATTTGGTGCTAAGGATACTTCACACTTTTTACTCATCACAACTTTAAAAAGTGTGCTTAAAAAAAAATATATATATATATATATATATACTGTATATATATATATATATATATATATATATATATATATATATATATATATATATATATATATATATATTTGTTCAAGTTTGTTTCAACCACCCTGTGAGATTTGAGGGTTCTCACTGTGCCAAGCATCAATTCGTGTAAGGATCCTGTTTAGATGTGGTTTTCTTAAACCTCATTGGTAGCTGTCCAGAAAAGCCCTCTGTCTAGTATAAACTGACTCTGTCAATTCGTTTTGAGGGTAACACTTTAGGTGAATTTTTGAGAAACACTCAAATGAACCATCTCTTGGGAAAGCACGGATGTGTTGGTGTTTTGCACATCACTAATTTTGATGATGAAGTTGCGTGCAAGATAGAAACCTAAATGATGTCAGCAAAAAACGTCAATGTTTATACCGATCTATAATATTAATTGCTCTTTCCTAATATAATATATTTGTATGTATAGTGCTGCCTTGTAAACAGTACGTGTTTCATGGACAATCTTTCCATCTAATTTATTCATGGCATAGGAAGATAAAGGAACTTTATCAAGGTCAAAAAGAGCTGACACTGGGATTTGAACAAGGTTCATCCACTTCAGACAGTGATGTTACCACTTTTTAAAAATTTTTTTTTTTTACCCCTTTTTATATTATACTGTTTCTGTTAGTAAATAGGCATGCTAGAATCCCACTGTCACTGTGCCCCAGGCACAAAAGCTACTGTACAGAGCTTGTCATCTCTTTGAGGCAAGGACTTATTATGGCTGACATAAATTTATGTATAACGTTGCTAACACTCTGAGAGGTCCACACAGGACAGCAAATTTTTGTCGAATTTTAGGCTACTATTGAAAAAAACAATTAAACATAACATTTATAATTTAGGGATTTGTAATTTGCTTGGCAAACATGACCACATTGGCATACAAATGTAAAACTTGGAAATAATTCAGTACTTTATTTGGTTTCTTACTAGTTATATAGGAAAGATTGTAAACCAAGAAGGATGCCTCACAAAATAGATCATAGAAATTGATGTTCTTTGTAAAAAATAATTATATATATATAAGCCCTGGTAAGAGCAGAGAAGGTTTCACAGCGAAAAAACGGAACACAGCTGCAGCACAGAGTGGGTCTAGACACCAAAAAAGTCTATCATAAAACCACCTTTATTTGCATGGTAGACAATGTGGAGCACAGATAGGAATACTCTAACGCGTTTCGCGCATAGCTCTGTGAAACGTTCTCTGCCAAACTTCAAGCATGATGCACGCATTGAGATGGACTGCCTGCATACTGTGCATACTCCTTGTTTCTCCATTTATATTTAAGGATATTTGACTGTCTAAATGGGTGATGCTCTAGGGTGACTACAACCCTTCGTGTTTATAAGGGACTATCAGCTTACAGACAGTTAGTCCCTTGTTTACACCATAGGATCCTGACAAGATATGTCCCCATATATGAGCTCAAGTGCACACTAAGTCATAGGAACTCACAGAGGCTTATACTGTATGATCTGTCTTCAAGCAAGTTTATATTTAAGTGATTTACATTATTATACTGGTCTTATGGACTTTGAGCACTGATATGTGGAACTTGTTCCTGATCTTCTACCTGGTAAGAGCAGGCATGCCAGGACTAATCATGGGTTTTCCCCACCCACAGCAGCTCCAGTGAGTCACAGTGGAGGCGGTGGGACTAGGCCTGTGTGTGGCCAATCAGGGACTCAGACCTGGTATTAAGGAGCTGCACTGCTAAATGTAGTCAGTGCCTCTACCTGCTTGAGAGAGGCTGGTCTACCCACAACAATTGTGCAGGGCTCTGCAAATCTGTATTCCCTCCCTTAGGGGAGTGGGTGGGAGGCTATACCCCTTACTCCACCGGGGAGTAAGGGAAGAGGAAGGTCTGCTTCAGGGTCACTTGGCCTGGATACATCCTGAGGTTGAAGCCCCAAGAACTGCCTGTACCCACTGTGTGAGCTGTATATGCTGACCATCTGCAGTGTGTATGAATAAAGTGATCCTGTTCAAATATATCTTCCTATATGAGACTACAATCTATCAGCGGGAGGGGAAGTAAGTTCTTCTGTAGGGATTGTCCCTATATCCCTGGGGCCTGCAAGATATTGGGGCGCTGTCACCGTGAGAGAATCAGTTAATGCCCCAGAAGCCTGAACTTTTCTCCTCCACAACACCACAGGATACTCCGATCTATTGTAAGCCAGCAGGTATGCACCACACCACCACATGTAGCAGTGAAATCTCCCAGAGGGTGGGGGCACATGTGTTACATATATATATATATAGTTACTTACACATTTGACATTTGTAAGGAGGAGAATGACACATTAGATAAGATGAAACTGAATGCAAGTATAAAATTATAAATCAAAAAGCGACTATACTCACTGAGTATGTCTCTGTGACCTTCCCTATCCATACCATATAATCATCATTAATCGAGAGATTTGGTGTTTCTACCAATAACCTTGTCATCACTGAATAAACATTCAGACACACATTATCTGACCTCACAAAAGTAATATTTAGTCTTATCACATTCAGTTGCTGGTGAAAAGAAAAGTGGTCTCATGACTGAAACTAAATCATGGTGGTTTACACTGATAAAAAGTGAAGCTTCCTGAAAGAGCATTGCATGTTCTTTTTACCACAGCTACGTGTAGGTTTAGCACAGGGGTTCTCTAATTTTGGTTATCAAAGACCACTTCAAAATCTTGGGGCATTACCACGCTACTATTCTCATGTTTTGCAGGCTATCTGAAAATGATAAGGTTTAAAGCTGAGTGAAATTAATTTTGAGTGTTTTCAGGAACTGATGGTACATCCCTCTGCCGCTTTGATAACTAATTTGTTCTGATGTCTGTTGTTTTTTTTTTGCAAAAGAATGTACGAGCTGTGCATAGGATTGAAGGAGTGCTGAGGTATGAGATTTATCACACGTTTCATATCTCTGCTGAAATGCAATAAGCTATAACCATAAAGTTGGCTTTCTACAGAAAGATCCGTTGTGTCGATTTGATATTTTTGGTTTTATATAATTGGAATAAAGTAATTAAAAATATATACAACAAAAGAGAGAAATGCCCAATGTGACAAAAAATATATATTAGTAGAATACTTCAATGCTGATAGTCTCATGAATAAGGGTTATTTAGTTAAACCCTTTGGCCAAAGCGTTATAAGCCTGCAGCCACACCAAGGTATAACCAAATTTGCGGATCCTAACACTACCTGGTAAAATTCTCATTTACCTCTGTTGGTGGGAGAATGACCACAGTGGGTCTGTCCAAACACAGGAACATGAAAAAGACCTGCTAACTTAGAAAGTGGGGAGGGGCCATTAACCTCCAAACAACTGATACAAGCTGCAAATTACATTAATAAACATATAATCCCAGCAAGCTCAAGAAACCCCCAGGTGTGTGTGTGTGTGTGTGTGTGTGTGTGTGTGTGTGTGGCCAAATGTATACAACAAAAGACAGAAATGCCCAATGTGACAAACAGAGGTAAATGAGAATTTTACCAGGTAGTGTTAGGACCTGCAAATTTGGTTATACCTTGACGTGGCTTGCAGGCTTAGGCTTTGCCTATAGTGCCGCCGACGGCGACACGACGGGCGACGTCGCCGTCGCCACCGGCGAAAGTTATGTTTCGCCGGTCGGCGGCATCGCTGGATTCCCGCAATTTGATTTGTTAAAGGGCTGTCATGTGACGCGACGGCCCTTGAAAAATCAAATTTTGCTGGTGGCGGGTTTTGCCGACTTCGCTCTGTTGCTTGTCGCCATCGCGTGCACTATAAGCGCACGCGGCGGCAATGCTTTTGTTTTGGGGCGAATTCACGTCGCGGTCGCCGGCATTATAAGCGCAGCCTTATAATGCTTTCGCCAAAGGGTTTAACTAAATGACCCTTATTCAGGAAGAATATCAGCATTGAAGTATTGTACTAATATATTTTTTGTCGCATTGGGCATTTCTGTCTTTTGTTGTATACATTTGGCCACGCTCAGTATCACTCCTATTCACACACACACACACACACACACACACACACACACACACACACACACACACACACACTAGACTGTAAGCTCCTCGGGGCAGGGACTCCTCTTCCTTAATGTTACTTTTATGTCTGAAGCACTTATTCCCATGATCTGTTATTTATATTATCTGTTATTTATTTGATTACCACGTGTATTAATACTGTGAAGCGCTATATACATTAATGGCGCTATATAAATAAAGAGATACAATACAATACAATTTTGGGGTTGCTTGAGCTTGCTGGGATTGTGTGTTTATTCATTTAAAATATATGAAGGAACGACCTTTACCATACTATAGTTGCGTGACACTAACACTGTACGTAACTTTCAAATGTAGTTCAGAATTCAGAATGTTTTAGAAGAAAAATCATTGAATTTGTCACATGACTGCCACCTATTGAGGACATTTCAGACACAAGAAGAAAAGCAACAAGTCCTGTCACACTTCAGATGAATTCCACTATATGCAGCTTGGCTAAATCATACATAGGTTTATTTGATGCAGAGTGATGGACACAGTCACAGAAGCACAACATTTTGGGAAATCTCTTAGGTAAAAAAATAAATAAAAAAAAAAATATATATATATATATATATATATATATATACATATAATACAGAGATGTACTGTAAATGAATGTCATGAATAAAGGCACAGTGTATAGAAAAGGGAATGCAGTGATCTATCATATACAGTACACGGCCCCTGTCTGCCTTTCTTTCACATGGTAACATTTGATAGTTCCTAAACAGCTGAAAGGTTAAGATGGCATTGTGGGAGGTGTACCACTCGTACAAAATATGTGCAAGGTGGTGATACTTGTTTTAGAAATATTCCTTAAGATTAAAAAAAAAAAAAAAAAAACTTTAAAGAAATCCTGTTAACATTTAGAAAACGTTCTGTCAACCACTTTAAGGAAGGTTTCTGCACCATGTATGGATATAGGAACCAAATAATCTTAAAAAAACAAATACTGTATGTTATTTTTAAAGAGGAGTAAATGTACCGGTTAGTAAATAAAAAAAGCCTTATCTGTATTCCTTACTGCCATCACACTTCAACCAACTTCAACCAACTTCAACCACTGCACATACTGTAGTGCTGACGAGTATTTTAAAACAAATCTGTGGCAATCACCAACAAGACCCAGGTACATGCTGCAACATTTCAGTGACATTTCTGCAGACAGACTAATGGCCCATTGGATTAACAGCGGGGGTCCCTGGCAGTCCCATTCAAATTGGATGAGATTGCCAGGGACCCCTGCTGTGTTAATCTGATGGGCCATTAGTCTCTGCAGAAATGTCACTGAAATGTTGCAGCATGTACCCGCATGTACCCGGGTCTTGTTGGTGATTGCCCCAGATTTTCCAAGGCAAGTTTTAGAATACTCGTCGGCGCACCTGTAGGTCTTTTCTTCAGAGGTTCTATAAATTGACTCTGTAAGTAGGCTATGTACTAAGGTACTTTTGAAGCAAAAGTGGGGCACAGAGAGACATTTTCAGCTTTTGGCATCCGTGCATTAAAGCACTATGACCGAGATTAACTTAGCACTGATAAGGCATATAGGAGTTTTGGCTTTTGTTAACTACCATTGACTTGACTGGCAGTTAATGCGGGATTGAGCTCTGATGCCCCTTATCGAAGCTTAGTAAATCTCCACCTTTGTTCCAATTTTTTACATGTTCACCACTTCGCAATTTGTTGAGTTCCCGCTAAACTTCTCTCTAGCTCACCCAGAAATGTACTTGCATGAGGTGTTTAAACCACCGCAGTATTTCTTCACATACCCAAAGATATATTTGGTCTGTTAAGATCAACAATTCAATTTGTGAATAATTATCATGTGAGTCCAAAAACAAGACAAAGGATCTAGATTTCCCCAATATTCTTTTGAGGGTGAATATGGGTGTGTTAAGTGAATGTATGAGAAAATTGAAAGAAAGAAAAAATATTGCATGTTTTATGTATGGAGTATTTGTGCATAATGGGAACGTCAAAGTTATGTTATTACATGCACCCATTATGAATTGAATTGCATTCTAAGTTCACATGTAAAAAGAACGGTGGTCACAAGAATGGTGGTACAATGGAGAAATCAGAAGAAACAAAGTCCTCTAGTCATTTTCTATGAATTAAAATAAAAAAAATTGGCGCCTGGAAGACACAAGAAATACTTTACATCATCATCATCATCATCACCCTCATCCTCATATCTCCCCCAGCACCCCTAATCATTATCATCCTCATCTCCCCCAGTACCCCACATCATCATCATCATCCTCATATCTCCCCCAGCACCCCTAATCATCATCATCCTCATCACCCCCAGTACCCCTCATCATCATCCTCATATACCCTGCATCCTGCATACCCTGCATACCTGCATCTCACATCAATCCCCCCTGCATCTCACATCAATCCCCCCCTCCCACCCCAAGAGCACACAAGCAGCAGCCACCACGGATCACCCTCTCTTCCCCCCCCCCCCCTCACTGGAGCACACAAGCAGCAGCCACCACGGATCACCCTCTCTTCCCCCCCCCCCTTACTGGAGCACACAAGCAGCAGCCACCACAGAAAGCCAAGATCTCCCTCTCCCATCTAATATGTCTACCTCAGTGGGCAGAAGGCGGCAGCAGTGAGCAGGAGACGGCGCCAGAGGCTTGAGGTGACGAGGACTGCGCACGCTCTATAGCAGCAGGCACCGGAAGTGCCGGACTGCTAGAGCGCGCTCCTAGGGAGCAGGCGGGCGGGTGAGAGCCAGGAAAGCAGTGAGTGCGTGCGGCTCAGTGGAACCCCTGGCTCTGCTCCACGGAACCCCAGGGTTGAGAATCACTGCATTAGAGGAATATCCTGGTTGAAGGCAAGCTTGTGCTTCTTAGAGTATCCTGTTATTTAGTAGCCAATATACATTTTATATAGTGCAAAATAACATTTAGAAATTAGTGGTTGGAAGACTACGATGATGATAAATGTCATTCACCACTTTTGTTTTTTAAACTTTTTATTTTTTTATATAAATTTGAACAAGACATGTTACCATGATGAAGGAACAAACATATTATGTAAATAATCAATCCGGATTGTTTGCTCACCAGCTAATATAAGTCTTGGTGACAAACCATCAGGATCACAACTGTTTGGGGTTTATGTTTTGTATGAAATCTGAAAGCAGATTACTTTGGACTTCAGGCCATTTTTCTAAATAACACACAGAACCCCAGAAAGCTCATTTTAGGAACCCCTGAGCCAATATTGGTCTTTCTCCCTCCTAATAGAGGTAAATGAGAATTTTAATCCTAATAGAGGTATATTAGTATTTTATCTGGTAGTGTTCGGACTTGCGAACAGGTGTCTGCCTTGACGTGGCTCACAAACTTACAACGCTTTGGCCAAAGGGTTAAACCAAATGACCCTTTTTCAAGAGAATATATAAGTATTTTACTGTGTATTTCTGTCATGTTGGATGTAGCATCGGGCTTCTCTGTCGCTCGCTGTATACATTTTTCTAAATAACAATAATTTAATGACAACAAAATCAGACACTTTTAATATTTTTAAGTTACTGTAGTTTGTAAAGATGGTGATCTAAAAAATAATGATAGGGGTTTAATTTGAAATATCTTTTACCATTTGTGTGATATCATTGTGGACGGCAGAGTCATATGATTGGGACAGTGTCTTACAGCTTAGTACCTCTAAATATGGCCCTGCATGTTCGGCAGCCCTTTAGACAAGATGCCAAATAGCTCTCTGTCCGGGTGGAATAAAGGTAGAAGAGACACTTGACTGACCAGAAAAATGTTTCACAGAACCAAAATTAGTCAAAACTTTGCTTTAAACAGGAAACCAGTTACATTAAGTTTATATAATTTTATTGTAAGCTAAATGTTAAATATATGTCATAAGTTGCTTTAAAATGTTATAAAAGTTTAGATAATTTCCCATGTTAAAAAAAACTAAGTACAAGCATTTGTAATATGATCAGTATTTAAAAGATCTACATAAGAAGTGACGGGTTATAGGTTGAAGAATTCAAAGAGACTGAAAGTTCTGATGAAATATGGAAATACCTACCCACATTCATCCAAATGTTTCATGTCAAATACCTAAGTAACACATGCTTTTTCCCATACTGTGAAAGACTCTGGAAAGCATTTTTCACAATAGTCATCCGCTTTCAAATTTGGCACATTTCTTAACCGTTTACAGACAAAATAAGTTTTCAGCAAAAGTGTTTAAAATTTTCGAAAAGTCACAATTTTAAATAATAATGCTCTTTTAAATGCAGGTGCTATTATTTATCATTTGTTGTTAATAACCCCATCTGCAATTTCTCGGATTGTGAACCATTATCCCAGTTGCTTCTGTAATGACAATATTGTCATTCTTATTTTTATTCTGGTTATACAACTTGTAATGTGAAAATGTGTTTCAGTGAGAATATACATCTTTTAAACGGCATCATTCAGATCAACTACCATGCTGGATCCATCAAACTATTTGTATCTGGGGTTTATGTATCAAAGCAAAAGCAATAATTATTCTGGGGATAAATGTCAGCAACATATATAACATTATAGGATTCTTTCCTTTGATACATTTCGTACAATTTTTGCCCCAGAATTGCACCACCTTATCGTTGATGCATAGTCCATGTTTACCGGGGCAATCCCTCCTAGGTCTAAAGGAGAGAATATATGTAATAGCAGTGACATGTTTAAGGTGTTCCATATTGGTTGATTGAGACTTATTTTCCCCAAATCTGTCACCTATAAGTATTTTGAAATGATATTTATTAAGTTTGTTAGTAAACATGATTAGCTGAGACTTGGGAGGGGCATGTGTCCCTCCCTTTTACCTCATGTCACTGAGTGTTCAGTGAGAGTTTGCACAGCTGGAGTCCCCTTTCTTACCTTATCGTTATTGACTCTCTGGTAAAGACAGTGTGGGCTAAGCATCAATTAAACACCTGATAGACAAACACTTCCCCATTCAGATACTCCTAAGAAATGCTATATTTGTAATTTTCAGAGCAACAAAAGGAAAATATTTGCTTTTAGCACCTCTAGACTAGTTTAAGGACGCCCATTAGGTTCTTAAATTGGATTTGTGAAAAAGCTTTTGCTCTGCTTTTTTAATCTATGCCATAATTATATTTGAACCTGTCTAGCCTTTCAGCCCCAAATGTAAAAACTCCGTTTTGTCCTGCTTTATAATACAATTGTAGCCTAAACCATGGTAATGTGATTACATGAACAGAACCCTTACAGTGTTATAACCATCCTATATCATTTAGTTTGCCATGAATCTCTTCAACTAGAAGCCTGTTCTCACTAGGGCTATTTCTCCTCCGACACAGAGCCCACTGGGTTTTGACTATTGCTGGGGCTTTCAGATTGTGCCTTCCCAGTAGATGAAGTTGGAGCTGAAACATAACTTCGAAATATGCTTAAAATTCTTTTCTTGTAGCCTTTAAATGCAAAAAAGTAGATGATGGGATCTATGCAGCAGTTCATGTTCATAAGAGCCACCGTGATCTGAAGAGACATCTTAAAAACTTTATTCTGTGCGCAGGATGGCTGGTAAAGTAGCCTTCTAATCATGAACTGGGTGATGTTTATGTGGTACGGTGAGAAGCACAGCACAACTGCAATGAGCACCACCAGGATTACGGTGAAGGCTTTTCTATGGTGACCATTCTTGTCAGCCAGTTGGTTTTCCTTTGCTGTTTTACACAGTTTCAAGTTGATCTGCAAATAACATAACAAGATGATCCCCACAGGTACACAGTAGCCAATGACACAAGCCAACAAGAGGATGACTGGTAGCTGAGGGATGCTATCAAAGTTGAAATACTCCATGCATGTCACCGTACTTCCAATCGCTTTGGTCATTGGTCTGAAGAGCAGTGGCATTGTCTGGAAGAGCACAAGGCACCAGATCAGAAGGCATATATATTTTACACTGCGGGCTTTCCTGAATCGACTAAATCGACGGGCGTGTACCACAGCTATATAGCGATCCACACTGACACAGGTCATGAAGTAAATGCCAACATACGTGTTGGTATAAAAAACAAATGCAGTGATTCTACACAGGCATTCGCCAAAAGGCCAGTTAAAGTTCAAGATGTAATATGTGATTCGTCCGGGCAAGGCAAGGGTGAACAGGGCATCGGATACTGCCAGGTTGATTAAATACATGTCTGTCGAGTTGATTTTCTTTGCTTTTTTGCAGGTGATGTAAAGAGCCAGTATGTTTCCGCCGGAGCCAATGATTAGCAGGACTAAATAATACATTGCAAACATAATTTTCCCTGTGTGCAGGTTGCTGTGTACCTCACAGAGGCTCCCGTTGCTGTGAGAAACATTTTGCTCTTCAGCCCCCATAGTGCTCGGAGAAAACGGCATTTACTCTGGGAAAGGAAAAGAGATTGGAATTAAAGCAGCCATGATGTGAAAATGTGAAGCCAATGGAAAACTTTCAAATGAAATCTTAATGTGATTCCAGCATATTAAAAAGGGGCCTTGAGATGTAGCCAGACAGAGACGTGACTGAAAATGCTTAAAGCCATAGCTTTAGAGACAGTGTCTTCCTTGGTCGCGCGAGTGGGGGGGGGGTTATAGATTTTGTATGTTGGCACCAGTGCCTGCCCCGTAGGGCTTACAATCTATGTTTTTGGTGCCTGAGGCACAGGGAGATAAAGTGACTTGCCCAAAATCACAAGAAGCCGACATTTGGATTTGAACCAAAATCAGTGTCATTGTTATCTAAGTCCATGTCTTTACTCACTGAGCCACTCCTTCAGCCCGGGCATTTAGGACAGTGGTGCCTCTAAGGATGCAAAGCATTGTGATGAGCAACTTTGGAAGCTGCTGCTGTATGCTGTAATTGACAGCTTTACCATGCAGCTAAGGTTCACTTTGGGGCCTTACTAAGTGCCCAGTCCCTACATGGGCTCAGGATTTTGTGGTATATGGGGTGGATGTGGCATACAGTTTTTTTTTTTTATAAATTTGAACAAGACATGTTACCATGATGAAGGAACAAACATATTATGTAAATAATAAATCCGGATTGTTTGCTCACCAGCTAATATAAGTCTTGGTGACAAACCATCAGGATCACAACTGATTGGGGTTTATGTTTTGTATGAAATCTGAAAGCAGATTACTTTGGACTTCAGGCCATTTTTCTAAATAACACACAGAACCCCAGAAAGCTCATTTTAGGAACCCCTTAGCCAATGTTGGTCTTTCTCCCTCCTAATAGAGGTAAATGAGAAGAAAACAGAGGAGAGAGAAGACAGAGGAGTGGTGACAGACAGACACAGGCTGCTCAGATTGATCCTGTCCCAAGGGGGAATAAAGCTCCCAGGTAAGGAGCCAACTGGTGTTGTTGAACATTGTTGGGCTGAACTAGGTTAGCTAGCCAGCCAGGTAGATAGCCTGCACTATTGTTTAGTCAGTTCCCCGACCGGGGATAGGTTTTTGTTTATGTTTATTGCACTTAAAGGGACAGAGAACCCATGGTTTTGGTTACACTTTTGGACAAATAAATCCCCCAGCATATTATTTCACCAGAAGAGTCGTGTTGTCTCCTCACTAACCATGGTCATCCTGCCACACTACGGATTCAGTGGAAAAATCCGCACTGGTAGAGACTGGACCACATCCGTTGACGAATGTCCCACCATGGACAGGATTGTGGAGGAAAATGGATTTTTATGTTTTTACCCATCTTTAGTAGCAAGGCAGGCTCCAGCAGCAGAGGTCTGGAGGTTTCAGGGCTGACGAGTGGGGTGAGGGCACGACGCAACCTGAGGGAGCGGGGGCATGGCTGCATGTGGCAACACTGCCCCAGCGTGGGACATAACGTGGTGGGCCGGAGCCTGCGGCTGCTCAAGGCAGAAGGGAGTGGCGGAGCAGGAACCGTTTCAGGAAATAGCTAGGACTATGGTGGTCCCGGCCTCGGCTGAGGTTGAGTCCATCAGGGCAGGAGAGGAAGGATGTGGGTGCAACATGAGATGTCCGGGTGGCACAGAAAATGATGCGGCCGGCCTCAGATCAGTGGGTGGCTGGTAAGTCACACCAGGACAGGGGGGACAGGATTAGTTTCAGGGCTCTTACACAGGGGGGGGCAGGTAGAGATGGATATGAGTAGTTGGGGATCAGGGGAGGAGTAGGTGAGCGGTGGGGGGTGGCAGACCGTGCTGGGGAGGATGTGGTCGCTTCGCCACCCTGATACCATGACCCCCTTGATCCCCTGTATGTGCATCAACTGCAGGATGGTCTTCAGGGGGTAGGAGGATGCAATAGGACAGTGGTGGGGGGTAAGTGTAGTTGGGCCTGTGCGAGGGCAAGGAGCAGGGTAGGAGATGTTCAGAGCCTTGGGGTTTTCTTTTTGCAATAGGGTCATTGGGGAGAGCAAGATCAGGGTGTAGTAAGTGGGGGTGGGGGTCAATTGGTGACGGGTGTGGGTGGGACGGTGAGGTAACATTGGGGGCAGTTTGACGCAGGTGTGTCATAGGGGAGAGGGGTCCAGCTCGAGGCATGGGTAAGTCATGTGCTTTTCCACCTCTAAAATACAACTCAGGTGACAACTCCAGCAGGAATACTGTAGGCGACCATATCAATTTAACTCCAATTGCAACAGAACTTATATCTAATTACAGTAACAACTCCTTGGTACAGTATGTCTTTCTGAGTTGAATTGGAAACCCCCTCCCTTAATTATTAGTCAAATGATTCTGTTTAGAGTATTTAAGTCAGTCTATCTTGGCTGTGTAACATCTTAAGTGTCACATATGACGTGTGTGAAGTTAATATTGGAGTTAGAATTGGAGGTGAAGAATACAAGAAGAACTGGACTCTGTACTTCAACAGCAACAACTCTGCAACTGTGAGAACTTTATTTTATAAATGGTCTGATAATTTGTACACATCTATAGACCCCGTTTCTAAGCTGTTGCTTAATCGTCCGTGCTACACTGCCCTGCCAGGCCTGATTTATACACCTCTTTCAACTCCTACTCATCCTCCAATACCTGGAAACTCTTATACCTCTCTCCCTGGCTCTTATTTTGCCCTCTGTGACAGGGTAAATAAAAGCCACCAGCTATATGCCTGGAAAACCTATGTCTAGTCTGCAGTGCAGCACTGACTAGGTTAACTTCAGCTGGGAACCTCAGGACAATTAGTTGGAACCCAGCTGCCTAATCAAGGTGTGTTAAAACCCCAGGCTGTAGACACATGGGGGCTGGCTGTTGAGGATAGAGGAGTAAGCTGCTGAAGAGATTACTGATACAAGGTCTGATTAGCAAAGTAGATGAATTGTGAACTGTCTGTCCCCTGCATAGAAAAAGGGTAGCTACCTTATTTATAGACTGTCTGCTAAAGAGAAACTGTTTTGTTTGGTTTACTGAAGAAAAAAACGTTTTCTTTTGTTTGCTGATGAAAAGCCATTTTTTCTTTTGTTTGCTGATGAAAGCTATTTTTGTTTTTGTGTGCTGTATATCTTTTAAGGCTAAATAAATAAGCCTTATCAAGAAACCCACGTGTGTAGTTGCATGTACCCTGCAACACCCTCCCTATTTCCTGTTTTCTCACTCCTTTGTAAACTTTTCTCTTCTCGCCAACCTTCCCACTCCCCTCCTATTCACATTTCTTCATCGCTCCTCCCCTCCACCTACAATATACATGTGCCCATGCACTGCACCACTATTTCCCAGTAACTTCTACACGCCTAAATAAAAAGCACCCCCGCAAATCCTCTATTCACCTACTATCTCTCTCTGTTCTCTTCCTTCTTGCTGCTTGGGATATCTCTCCTAATTCTGGACCCAGCCATATACTGTACACATCTGCTCTCACCCACACCTCCCTGCCACCTCTTTCCCTGCTAATGGTATTAACCCATCTAAGTTAATACCGACCAACCTTAAAACTCACATAGCAAAACAATCATCCCAGTAGCCTGGACTCATGGCTACTATTCCACACAGTTGCTCCTACCAACAATTGTGGCCATCACTGGCATCTACTGCACTTATTCCCTGACCTGCTCTCTCTGTAAGTGTCCCAACATTCTACTTGGATTGTAAGCTCTCTGGGGCAGGGATTTCCTTTACTATTGTCTAACTTTGCTGCACTTATTGTATTATTATAACTCCCTGTTCTGTATTGTCTTTGTGAAGCTCTGAGTATACTGTTGGTGCTATATAAATAAAGATATTCATATATATTGCCATCCTCTAAATTTCTCTAATAGACAGTGGAGAAGCAAAACCTCTTAAGTATGTTTTCTTCATCCTCGTATAAATGAGACTCTGGTACTTTCAATTACCAAAGACACCCTGCACGGTTCAGTGATTCACAGAAACATTTTTGAGTAAGGATTGGATATGTAGAAATGTTCTAAATATAAAATGATATATACCTAACACTTAATGTGTGTGAGCTGTTTTTTTGTTTTTTACACGATTGCAGAAAAGCTACTTTTTAATCAGAACCTGGAAGAAATTGTTGTAATCCGTAATTGGTCGTTTAAGAAAATACTTTGGTTGATATTGCTTTTTCAGTGTGCGGTCCCACTAAGCAACGTATATTGCCGTTTCAGAATGGCGAAAGCACTCATCCAAGTAACACCGTCTTTCTCATTTTCAAAAGGGGTTTCCTAATTTCAGATATATTTGACAGATTTCCAAATGTTTCAAAAACCTAGCTACGCACAAAAACAGATAACAGACGCAAGATTCCTTTCCCAATAAATGATGGAATAATGATGAAAAGGTGGAAGTCCTTGTAATATGTGCAAATAAATTGGACTGCCTGCCTGGCACTGCACATGTTATCCCTTCTCTGCCATAAGGCACGGCAACACCTTGCATTGCTTGTTCCACACCTTGCAATTCCTTGCCTGCTAGTGATACAGGTGCGAGTACATTTGTTTTATTTCCATTTAGTTTGTGACACTGACGATATAACTGTTATTTCAGATTTTAGCATCTACAAATGGTACCATTTCTTTATTAATACATGAACAAGATTTGACAATTGCCAAGGTTGAAAGGTTTTTTTTTATGGCTTAGCACTGCCTGCCAAATATGTCCCTTTATCTTTTAGAGAAGCATTTCTGAAATATATTTAGTTCAAAAAAAAAATCTTCTTTCCTTCTACTACTGTATTTGGGGGGGTAGGGGGGGGGGCTAAATATGAGATATTTCTAAAGACACGGGAAAGAAATGTAGTCACCAAAATGTGATTGTTAATATTGCTCATTAATGGTAATTCATGCAAATGACCATTTGCAGGTAAAAATAAAGGTAACAGCACTAGCAAATATTGCCAACTTGCATTTAAATGCATTCTTTGCCTGATTACTATTGCCTAAATGTGTACAACACGAGACATCTTACTGTACGACTCACCGAAGCTGCTGGCTTCTTCGCTCTTTTCTCAAAATTGTAGAGATTATGAGACCCTTGATGCATGTAGGCTGCGGTGTTCTCTGCTACTAATTACTCTCTGCCTTTATGCTGAAATACAAGTCCCGAGTACATTTTTATCCTTTTTAATCTAACACACATTACATTTTTTTTTTTTTTTGCTGTGGTTACAGTGAAACTGTTCCAGTGTGTACATGTTAACCAGATACCAGATTTTAAGTGCCTGACTTCCTTTTCCTTTGCTAGATGCGTGAAACCTGCTTCTCCACCTACCAAGATCAAATCAGATCGGTCAAATCGCTCGCACAGCATACAGCGCACTTGACACACTATGATGGCCGTGATTCTTCTTGATTGCAAAAGCTATCCCAGAGCAATGATTTCTAAACTCCCATCAAGATTGCTTCATGGGATTGTGCTATTCTGCACTGCAGTCGATCAGGGATTCTTTCTGAATTAAAGACTTTATTTTTTTATTTTTTTTACTAATATTTCTTTTTTCTCCTACTCTCTACCAATATCATTCAGAATCAAACTCAAGATCCTAGTCCTCACACAAAAGCTTATCCATCTCAGACCATATCTCCCACACATGCCCACTTGGCACTGCCAATGACCATCTCATTCCTCATAACCTCCTCAACTCGCCCAGGCTGAACCTACTATATTGAATTCCTCACCTTGTAGCATCGGGCTAACCTTTCACGCAAGGTGTAGTAGAAACTCACTCTTTAAAGAAGCCTTGCTGACATACTCTAAAACGTTCGCTCTTTTCCCTCCTGCCTCTACCAAAACACCTATCATCAGATCACAAGAGAAGAGAATACAATCTTTGCAGCTTAACACTGACCCATCCTCTCCATTAAACATTGTGTTTCCACTTCCCCCCAACCTTTTACATTGAAAGCTCTTTGGAGTATGGCTCTACTAACCCATAGCACCCAGTCTATGTTCATTTTGTCATATGTATGCAATGTTTCTTGTAGATGTTATTATTAGTGTCTATAACACTGCAGAATATGTGGGCACCTTACAAATACATGGATATAGTAACAATTACAATATAATATTGCAGTATCATTAGTATTAAACAACAGTGGGTAAGGTGGGACATGTAAAAAAGAGTTATTTGACTAAGATCACAGAGATTGCTTGGGGCTGCAGCAGGACATTCCTTTACTATATATTATAGGCGAAAGCAGTAAAATTCCGGGCATTATTGAAAACCCTGCTCTCTGATTGGTTAAAATTCCGGGCATTATCCAATCAGTAATGCCCGGAATTTAAGCAGCTTGCAATGTAGTTTTCAATGTGTTTATTTCCAGCCAATCGGCTTTCAGAACAGCTGAGACAGGGCAGGGGATTCGTCTGATTGAAGTAACAGTTCTGAGACAGGGCAGGGGATTGGTCAGGACATTTCAGCCACGGGTTGACTCCTCCCCCTCCCAAGCTGACTGAGATTTTCTGAGCAGATTCAGTTGAATTCGGGGAGAGTCTGCAAAGCAAATAAGTAAGTGGCTGTCTGCAGTTTCTTTGTGGCTGTAGTTTGTGGGTGAGTGTGTCAGTAGCAGTGTGTGTGTGTGTGTGTGTGTGTGTGTGCTGTTGTATATCTGTGTAGAGGTGCTGTGTATAGAGGTGCAGTGTGTGTGTGTGTGTGTGTGTGTGTGTGTGTGTGTGTGTGTGTGTGTGTAGAGGTGCTGTGTTGTGTATAGAGGTGTTGTGTGTGTGTGGGGTGTGTGTGTAGAGGTGGGGGGAGGGGAGAGTGCAAAGTTCAGTAAGTGGCTGCATTTTTTATTATGGCTGCAGTGTGTGTGTGTGCTGTGTGTGTGTGTGTGTTGTGTTGTGCTGTTGTATGTGTAGCAGCAGTTTGTTTGTGTGTAGAGCTGATGTGTGTGTGTGTGTCAGTGTCAGCAGCAGTGTTTATGGGTGTAGCATGTGTGTGTAGCAGCAGAGTTTGTGTGTGAAGAGCTGCTTTGTTGTTTGTGTGTAGAGCTGCTGTGTTGTGAGTGTAGAGGAGGTGCGGTGTTGTGTGTGTAGCAGCAGTTTGTGTGTGTTGAGGTGCTGCGTGTGTGTGTGTGTGTGTACACACAGAGGGGTCGGCAGTGTGTGATATAGATATCTGCAGTGTAAGCGTATATAGAGGTGGTTTCATGTATTTACCATTTTATTTTAATAAAAAAATCTATTTAACTATACAAAAGTGTCTATTATTTATGAAATAAGCTACATTTAGCCTATAATAGCAATAATCCCCTCAGAAAAGGGCATTACTGGCCAATAATGCCCTGGCTGGGTTAAAGTCCCTCGGCTTCGCCTCGGGCCTTCAACTCTTCCAGCCAGGGCATTATTGGCCAGTAATGCCCTGTTCTTCGGGGATTATTACTTAATTAATCCGTGATTATGAGAACTACTGTACTGTATAAAAATGTGTATTTTCGCTGTAGCTGGGCCCAGCACAGGATTAAGACGGCTGAATACCACACAAATGCCCCTTCCTCGGCTTGCAAAACTACTGTCCCATTAACTTTTTTAAACTGGCTATTATTATTATTATTATTGTTTAATTATAAAGTGGAAACATATAAAGGCAGAAACAAAGGTAGATCTTTCGTTGCTGCACACATTAAATGCCCAGTACTATGGATAGAATTGGTGTGTAAATTAAAAATCCTTTTATTGGTATCAAATATAAAACACAAAGGAATAAACATCAAACTAGACAAAAACAATTAAAAGTAAGGGGGTATACTCCGTGAGTTAGTTTCAAATATATTTATCTGCTGTAAAGAGTTTCAAACAGATAGAAAGGCACAGTAATAGTGTTTGCTTTATTGGGGCTATAGTATCTTATTTAGTATATGGAGAGAATCCATTTAGACATAATTATATCTGGGCTCAGGCTCTCCTTGTTACCAAAGGAGTTCTTGATTAGGTTGGTGAATATAATATTATCCACGTATATTAGTTCAGATCTGATGTAATCTGTAATGACACTGTTCTTAGTGTAAATACATGGGAGTAGCAGAAAGTATCTCTGATGTTAAATTCTTTCAGATGATGAGTCAATGCACTCTGTAGCTGGATTGAAACAATTAAAGCAGCTGCTTGTGGCCCCTACTCACAATAGTGGTTATATATTTGCAACGTTATGAGGAAGAGAGAGAATTCTCAAAGTGCAATATTGGTGAACAGTATCAGACTGGTATACATTGTCAGTACGTAGCCATATATACCTATAGCCAGAAAAGCACTAGATAGTGAAGGCCTTCCATTTTGGCATATATTATATAAGACAGCTTGTTGGATCAGAGAAAGTATCTCTGAGTGTAGCCTTAGCTGCTAAACTAATATTTATAGTGTACAACAAGTGACAAAGAAGCCCAATGCTACATCCAATATGACAAAAATACACAGTAAAATACTTATATATTCTCTTGAAAAAGGATCGTTTAGTTTAACCCTTTGGCCAAAGCATTGTAAGCCTGTGAGCCGCATCAAGGCAGACCCTGCTCACTGGTCCTAACACTACCAGATAAAATACTAATATACCTCTATTAGGATAACAATTCTCATTTACTACTATTAGGAGGGAGAAAGACCAACATTGGATCTATATCCAGTAAAATGAAAAGGAACCTGGTGACTTGGGAAGTGGGGAGGGGCGGGCTTAAAACCTGGGAAGGAGGAGCCACTAACCTCCAACAGCGGAGACAGCTGTTTTTTTGTTTGCTTGCAGCTGACCCGCCAATACGTCGTGGGCGGGAAGATGTAGTTCTAGTGTTGGTTGCAATACTCCACAGAAATGACAGTAGGCGCTAGTTGATAGTTTATCTTCAAAATCTACATGCAATGTAACCCATCCCTTATTCCCTTACATTTCGTACCATATGATATGTAATGGTATTTAAATGTAACCCACCACTTATTCCCTTAAAAACTTCAGATGACTAAAAGGTATTTTAAAATATGAAACATTTTTTATTAGATTACAGTAAATGACTTTATGAAAAATACAATAATACAAATTTCTTGGCTCTTCCAAATGTACAATCTTTTTCAAGCAGCATCTTCTTCGGGCTGCCTCTTGGATATTTTCACATGTAAAGAGAATATGTTGTATATAAATAATAGAAAAGAACTACAGTACTGTAGTGTAATACCCAAATTACAAGTTACAGTTCCGACATGCATTTGACCGAGGTGGATCCAGTACAAGATGGGCTGGGACTGCTGGGTCTTTCTAGGGCAGTGCTGGATCCAGGGTGAGGTGGGCAAGTGTTGGGCTCTTCTGGATGCAGGGCAAGGCGAGCAGGGTCGATGGGGTTGCTGGGTGCAGTCTCAGGTATGCCACCCCAGAAAACTTGAGTGGAAAGTGTTTTGGCCATATTTTTCTTTCTCCACGTCGGTCTCGGATTCTTCACCTTAGGATTTTTGTTTGCTGCTTGGGTTTCTTCCCCACTTTAGCCTTTTTGTTTTTGGGGGTCTCGGGTACAGCTGCCGTCTTTCACTTTCTCAGGATTTTGGCTGGGTCAGCAGCAGCAAGCAGCTTCTTACATCCGTAGAAGCGTGATCAATCCATTGTTACGCACAAGATACAGTATCTGAAAGCACAAGAGAGCAAGAGTTAGATCTGATCAAGATCAGTGAATGCGGCTATGCAATTTCTGTGAGCTTTTATATACAGTACTGCTGACATTACAGGGACAGCATGCAGTGTAGGGTGGGGCTAAGTTTGTAAGGGGTCAAAAGTAGGCGTATACCTGTACCTGTCGCTTTATCTTTTAAATACATTATAATGTATAACGAAAATGCAATTCACATTCAATACATATTTATTAGTGGTTCAGTCCTTCTGAAAAGCAGCAATGATCAAAAACATTTCCATGGAATATATAGCATTGTGATAAAAGGGATCAAGAACAACGCACATCCAATGGTGGTTAGAGAAAGCGGGCATCCAGGTGTCACTAAACTGTATTCGGCATCATGCCCATGGGAAAACAAAGATTCGAAGAAGGATCCACATGGTCAGATCCGAGAGAGTACAGTACTATATAAACTTCTGCTTCTAATGTGTTTCTGCACACAGCCCCACAGTACTGTATTTCTATGCATCTGCACTGTTTAAATCTTTATCATGTTCCTTATTTTCACAGGGAAGCGATGCGGCTGGGGGATGAGATCAGCCATGAAAATGATGAGCGCTCTGCTGCTGAGGTTCTGCAAAAGAAGAACCATCTTATAGTGTGTGAGACCAGCATCAGGCAAATAAGGCCTGGGACCCGCTGCACGGGCTTTCCCCACCAGCAGGGGAATCCTCCCGAGCCGGTCCCGGTCCCCCCTGGCTGCACAGCTCACTACACGCTGTGACGCGTCAGCCGCTAGGGGATACAAGAGAATTGTGATCCCTAGCTTCGACGCGTCACGTGGTGTGGCTGTGAGCCAATGAGGAGGGGAGGCTTCGGGAGGAGGGGAGGCTTCGGGGAGCGGGGAGGAGAGAGTGGAGGGAAATCAGCGTGAGTGCCTGTCTGTGTGTTTGTATGTGTGTTTGTGTATGTGTGTGCCTGCCTGTATGTGTGCATGAGTGCCTGTGTGTGTGTGTGTGTGTATGTACGTGCATGAGTGCCTGCATGTGTGTGTGTGTGTGTGCCTGAGTGTCAGCGTGTGAGTAGGGCACGAATAATGCAATTGGATTTTACACATTAACAGTCCAAAATGACACTGCCAGCTCAGAAAATTTGTGTTTGCGCTGACTATCTTCACACTACAACTGCCACGCTAAGAAGGAGACGGGATTCCCTTCTCCGAAGTCAAGCAGCAACCAGGAAATCATCAAAAAAGGGCCAGTATATATTTCTATATACTCTTTTACACTTCGTACACAATCACATATCTATATTCCAATTTATTTGAATAGCTTAGGCGTTGCAGCACTTTCTCCGCCACAAATCCTAGGGAGCGCCCCAGTTCAAACAACCTCCAGCTCAGAAAATTGCCTGCTTGTGAATCAGCTGCTTGTGAGAAGGGGGCGGGGCTATCCCGGGTCCCTCCGCTTAAACCACGCCCCCTCCCTCCCACTCCCGCCCCCCTCCCTCCCACCCACTCCAGCCCCGGCTCCCGCTCCCTACAGACCGCATATCGCGGTCTGTGTCTGTCAGCGCCCCGCCTGTCTGCAGTGCGAGCGCGCTGACGGAGGGAGCGGGGCCTTAGCCTTAGACGCAATTTGGGCTGAAACTATGGACGTGTCAGGTAAAGTGCTTTACTTATGCTACAAAAATACTGGGGTTATTAAAAGTTAGCTTGTTACATGTTTATTATGTACAGTGACATTCTAGGAAGTACAGTACTTTCCTTATAATCACATTTCTGGGTATGCTATAAAGTATTTATCTATGGTAGCCAAATGTTACTTTAAATTACCACATACAGTACTGTTGTATAAAGATACTGTAGTATTAATCAAACCTGTTCTTGTAATTGCAGAATGTTTCCCATGATAAGGGAGGCTAACGAGATAAAGAGTTGACCAAGCACGTGCCAGGAGAATGGTGAAAGCTTTGATGATGTTATATTTTTGGATGAGACATCAGTCGCATGTGAAAGATTTTCCACTATGACATTCAGGAAAAAAAAACGTTTGTCCCTGAAACATCGGCCTAAGCATCAACTCAAGCTCCATGTGGTGGGCGATCTCGAGATGTGGACCCGCACCCATAATTATATTTGAAGGCAAGTCCCCATGTATCAGTGTTATCTTCGTTCTACAGTAGAAATGTCAGTGTATCTGGATGTTACCCTGTCCTGTATAACAGTGTTAGACAGTATGTTCGACAGTAGTACAGTGCTGTAAATGTATCTGAATGTTACCATTTCCCTATATAACAGTGTTGAACAGTACAGTAAATGTATTTGAATGTGACCCTGTCTCTGTATAACAGTGTTACACATGTTTTTTTGTCCAGGAACCATTGACAAAGCGTATTTCCAGGAATCCATTATCTCCCCGATAGTAACATACTATACATTAGACAAGAATTCCAATCTGGTCACCAGAGTATCGGCTGACCACTAATGATTTATCAACAACTTGGAGATAATCATTCAGCAATCCGTGTGTCATTCCTGCAGAGCAGTAATCGCTGGGCATTGTATAACAGTATAATTATCCCTTTTCTAGTTTAATCATCTTGAATGTCCAGCCCACTTCAACACCTACTGTTGGTGTAGCTTCCAGCAGGATTCTCAGATTTATTATAATGTATTCTTTCAAGCTTCAGTAAACAGTGGAACTATGATATTCTGTGTGTGAGTGTGAGTGTGTGTGTGCAAAAAGCAGCAAGCATTCCAATGTAGATATCCAGAAAAACCTGATGCTAGTCCCATAAATAATGTAAAGAGTACGTTCCCATCCAGCAGGGCAGCAGGGCAGCAAAGAGAGACAGCACTCAGAGGTAAGTCAGCAAAATAATGTATTGAAACAGACACAAAAATCTGACATTTCGATCCCCAGAGGAATTTTCTTCCTGGGGGTGTGCTCGGCAATAATAATTAAATGCATAGTACAGTATGTGTATGCGTAGTCTATGGAACACATATGCAGGTCTTTTAATGTAGGCAAATGTGTGGTCTATGGAACATTTGGGAATGACAGTTCTACTGTACAGTTGTACAATACTGCATGTAAATTTGTATACATTTATATTTATCTTGATCAGACACCTTAAAAAATTGGGTGGCAGTGACCCATTGTTGATGCAATGGGCGGGCTGTACAAAGATGTTCGAGTCGATCATGTAGTTGGAATGTAGGTTCATCTCGTTTTCAGAGTTGGTTGGTCTGTTCTGGTAATGGCATTGGGACAGGCACTCAGGTTGTAGCAGTTACTCGGCTGGAGGCAGATTGAAGTATTAATGCTATGGACATCCTCACATAGTATTCAGTGCATATCAACTACCATTGTACAGACAAGTTGGTAACTATTAGTATCCCTAGACCCACACCATACATAGACTGGGCATAAGGCAGTTACGTCCCTGATTAGAACACACATGTCCTTACTTATAGCTTCTCTATAAGACTAACTAGCAGCGTACTATTACCCGCTGTTCTCACAGTATACAGCTTACTGTGCCAGTCACACATATCTTCCACGGTGACTACTCAAAGAACATTACTATGAGACTAACAAGATGCAATACTCATACTGTACATCTACAGGTACCCTTTGGCACACACACACAGCCTACATACCCTGTGACAGTCAGGCACATGTCTCTTGTTCCGACCACTTATAGTAGATTTACTATAAAACGAACTATGATATTCTATTTATTCACTCATAACCAGTGGAACCATAGAAATGTCAGGGTTATGCAGCATATATTACGAGTAATACTAGAATACCCTGATGCTGACACTACTGATACGTCTGTCTGCCACTCCCTTTCCTGTGATCTTAATGGCACCGTACTTTATGAAACTAAGCAGAAATTCAGGCTTTGGTGCTACATGTACACAAGAGGCAGTGATAACTTGTAGTCATTTGTTCATATACTACAGTACCTGCCTGTGTACATACAGTAGCATATAGCAGGCAAATCTGTATTATTACAACCCTGGATCAATACCAATTGGAGTACATAATAGATCAGAAAATATCTTTTGTCAGACCTAATATACATATATACACAGGGTATTGACCTGCTAGGGGTAAATGGTGGATAGTGATGGGAAATGGCCGTATAACATAACATAGATGTGACAGTGGGCATGGGGCAGGACACTGATTTTGTATTAACTTTTGGCATCCAGCTGGTATTGTATACATGGGTGCTTCATGTATTATGTTATTTGCTTTAATAAAATAGCTGTATCAGTATGTAATGTATATGCAATGTAATTATACGGCTGCAGACATAGGAGCCGTACAGTTGACAAGGATTAACGAAAGAAGAGGAAATATTTAATTACAGACTTTCCAGAGCAAGACGCTGTGTGGAGTGTGCCTGCGGGATTATGACTGCTAAATGGCGTTTACTATTAAAAGCTGTAGAAACGCTTGTAGCCTGTGCCAAATGCAAAGAGAATTGTAAAATCTGTACCTTTGCTACATAATATTATTTTAGATTTGGAAGGCACTAATGATGTGTCAACATTGAATCCTTTGACTATAGCTGATACCCAGCTTCAGAGATCTAGGGCAAATAATGCACCTGGAAACATGGCAAAATGCATCCGCAATTCATTCAAAGATTATTTTAATGTTGAAGGTGCTGTCCCATGGCAAAATAGTGTTTAATAATTGTTTATAGCCAATAAACATAATAAATCTTAACTTGTGGTCCTGTATTTTATTAATTATTTAAGTCTGTGATATTTACATTTTCCATTGAATAAATGTTTTCATATAGAATTTCTAAATGAGAGTAAAAACATAGACATGGTCTGAAACAATAAGTTCTTTGCTTGGAGATGAGGAGGAGCGCAGAAGAGAAATCGTGATATATGTGAAAGAAATAAAACATATAGTGCAGACTGTAATCACTGCTATGTTCTTAATAATCTATAAGAATAGAACTCACAAAAATCGCAGTGTAATATCGCATGTCAGAGATCCTTCTCTCTCTGACTGGAGCCCTTTAGTCGAAATACCAGGGTAACCCTCAATAGGTAGGTATACCTATAACTGGATATAATGCAATGTCATCACAAGTATAATGAACTCACATTTTCCCAAATAAAATCGGGTGGGGGAGAGAACCGCAGATGTGACTGGAGGACAGGTGCAGGCAGCTTCACAGCGTCTCACTCGCTCCTTGCTGTGTACTTTCGCGTGCGTCACTGCCGTCGCGTCACTTCCTGCTACCGCGTCACAGCTAAGGGCGGAAGTTCCAACTGTGTCTGGTATCAGCTCCAAGCTTGCCAGTCCTTCCAATCTCAGGTTCTCTGCTGCAACTCTACGCGTTTCGCTGATTGCTTTATTAACAGGTGGTATGGGTACACATGGAAAACTCAATATAAAAGAAATGTATTAACAGGAACAAGTTGTTTTTAACAATTTTTTCATTTTCTTGCAAAGTTTTCAACACAACAGCTTGAATGTGTTGCCATACCATTCATTTTTTTGGCAGGGTCCAATTTCTCAATGTACAGAATAAGGCTTTTAAAGAAACCCAATTCTTCATTTGCATTGTCTTTAAATGCATTAGTCATCATTTTTTAATTTTTTTTCCCTCTTCTTAACAAATCAATTGTTTTTTTAATTCGCTGGACATTTTAATTTTTTGGGTTGTGGCTCTGGGGATGTTGCAGTCTCACACAACGAGTCTTCATCTAAAGTAACATCTCCAGATACGTCTTCATTGAAGGCTCGGCATACAAAGACAGACTTCATGTCAGACATATGAATGGGTTGCAAATCATAAAGTTACGCTGTGCTTCTTCCCCTGGTAGTCCTCACTCCTACGTTGGGGGGTACTTATGCTTGTTTCCCTCAGTATTGGTTAGATTGGTAATGTCCTGCATAGCGTCAATAATTGTTTAAGAGTTTACTAAGAACCTTCTGGTAAGGCTGATTCAATTATGCTCCAGAGCTACTTCTGTGAGAATTCCTACTAAGTTAACCCACTAGTACCAGACTAGTACTGAGGCCTGTGTGAACCTATCTGTAGAGCTGGTCCTATTGCACTCTGAAATCCCCCTCATGGAGGACTGTAGCATGCATGCCTCCTTTTCTGTAAATCATGTGTTTCACCTTGGACATATCTTGGGGCCTTACGTGACAAAGCATTGTTCCTGGCTAGAACATACTGTAATAAATGGGGCTTTCTTGCATACTCACGGATATTCATGTAAACTATATACACTGAGGCTCCTACACCTCATTCCTCCAGGAACCCCCATCCTGAACCATCTCCTTCTTTTATATATCTTCCATGACATCCCTGTCTCCAGTCAGCAGTGGGGGGAGCTTAATACTTGCCGATTCACCCATGCCCCATATAATAGGTCATTCCATAGGGGGTTACACTTAAAAGGACATTAAGCTGCTATAAAAGAAAGGGATGATGGACTAAATACAGAAATCCCTGAGAGCCAACACGGTTAAACACGTTGGATTTTGAATGGGATACTGAGAACAGATACCGTACCAATAAGCAGCGACAATCTATGATGTCTCGAAGGGCAGGTGAAGCAAACCGGAACTCAGTGATGTGTCTGAACTAAAGCTGCCAAAGGAAAAATCGAGGTGGGATGCGGGTGTCCCGGTCATTCAAATTACCCAAAGGATTTTTTAATCTGAGACATCTTGTAAGTGCATTACTTTGTTTATTGCATGTCTTTTTAAGTAAAAGTTTTTACAATATGTGCTTTCCCATTCTGTGATCTGTTTGAGGAGGTGAAAGTTAGAAGTTTGTCGCCTGGAACCTACCAAATCGCTTACATTGACACTAGGGTTGGGCAATGAACCAGTATTATAGTAATACCGCGATAATACAAACTGATGGTATGGCGATACAGATATGTACCGATATATCATGGTATTACTCATGGGCGTCCGCAGGGGGGGGGGCAAGGGGGGCGCTTGCCCCCCCCTGGATCCTCACAGTCGCAGCATTAATTTAATAAAATATGCTGAGGGAGGAAGAGGCAGCTGAGCCGCGGCCCGGGATTGGATGGGAGGCGGGGCTAGCTGCAGCAGTCACGCAGGGGTGGGGGCCGCCACGTGCTCTCCCGCGCTGACCGCTGTAACTCCCCATCCGGACCGGCACCCAGACTCTCCCTCTGGCCCTGCTCCCTCCTGCACCCCGGCAGACGGCAGTGTGGCCGCATTATCGCATAAGGTAGGGAGTGGGACACGTGGGACCAGGGAGAGATGGCATGGAGATGCGGGGGAGAGACTGAGATTGGGGGGGCAATTTGGCAAAGAAGCTTGGGGGGGGCGAGGGAGATTGGGGGTGGGGGGAGGTTGGGGGGGGCAAAGAAGCTTGGGGGGGCGAGGGAGATTGAGAGATGGGAGATGCAGGGGGGGGTGAGATGGGAGATGCATGGGGGGGAGAGATGGGAGATGCAGGGGGGGGAGAGATGGGAGATGCAGAGGGGGGGAGAGATGGGGAGATGCAGGGGGGGAGAGATGGGAGATGCAGGGGGGGGAGAGATGGGAGATGCAGGGGGGGGGCTGGGGGGAGAGATGGGAGATGCAGGGGGGGAGAGATGGGAGATGCAGAGGGGGGGGAGAGATGGGAGATGCAGAGGGGGGGAGAGATGGGGAGATGCAGGGGGGGAGAGATGGGAGATGCAGGGGGGGGAGAGATGGGAGATGCAGGGGGGGGGCTGGGGGGAGAGATGGGAGATGCAGGGGGGGAGAGATGGGAGATGCAGAGGGGGGGGAGAGATGGGAGATGCAGAGGGGGGGGAGAGATGGGAGATGCAGAGGGGGGGGAGAGATGGGAGATGCAGGGGGGGAGAGATGGGAGATGCAGAGGGGGGGGGGGGAGAGATGTGAGATGCAGGGGGGGGAGAGATGTGAGATGACGGGGGGGGAGAGAGATGTGAGATGCAGGGGGGGGGAGAGATGGGAGATGACGGGGGGAGAGAGATGGGAGATGCAGAGGGGGGGGGGAGAGATGTGAGATGCAGTGGGGGAGAGATGGGAGATGCAGAGGGGGGAGAGATGTGAGATGCAGGGGGGGGGAGAGATGGGAGATGCAGGGGGGGGAGAGATGGGAGATGACGGGGGAGAGATGGGAGATGCAGAGGGGGGGGGAGAGATGTGAGATGCAGGGGGGGGAGAGATGGGAGATGCAGAGGGGGGAGAGAAGTGAGATGCAGGGGGGGGAGAGATGTGAGATGACGGGGGGAGAGAGATGTAAGATGCAGGGGGGGGGGAGAGATGGGAGATGACGGGGGGGGGAGAGATGGGAGATGCAGGGGGGGAGTGAGATGGGAGATGCAGCGGGGGGAGAGGTGGGAGATGCAGGGGGGGAGAGAGATGGGAGATGCAGAGGGGGAGAGATGGGAGATGCAGGGGGGGAGTGAGATGGGAGATGCAGGGGGGGGGAGAGAGATGGGAGATGCAGGGGGGGGAGAAATGGGAGATGCAGGGGGGGAGAGAGATGGGAGATGCAGAGGGGGGGAGAGATGGGAGATGCAGGGGGGGAGAGATGGGAGATGCAGGGGGGGAGAGAGATGGGAGATGCAGGGGGGGAGAGAGATGGGAGATGCAGAGGGGGGGGAGAGGTGGGAGATGCAGGGGGGGGAGAGAGAGGGGGGGAGAGAGATGGGAGATGCAGGGGGGGGAGAGAGATGGGAAATGCAGAGGGGGGGAGAGATGGGAGAGATGGGAGATGCAGGGGGGGGAGAGATGGGAGATGCAGGGGGAGGGGAGAGATGGGAGATGCAGAGGGGGGGAGAGAGATGCGAGATGCAGGGGGGGAGAGAGATGGGAGATGCAGAGGGGGGGGAGAGTGTGTGTATGAATAATGTGGTGCAACTGCATGCAATGGTGTTTTTTTAATATTTAATATTGCTTTATTAACCTTCAAGCTTTCTCAAATTTGCTTGAAAATGCACCATTTGCCCACTTTTTTTTCAAAATTTTCTCGGGGGGGGGGGGGGAGAAACCCCCCTTATGCTGGTCGTGCTCGCTCGCCACGGTGCACTCACCACCACTTTCACGCCGGGCACTGGCCGTTAAAATTATGCCACCCCCTGAAAAAATTTCTGCAGACGCCCATGGTATTACTGTATGCCTGATCGGTGGGGTGCACGGACGATACGCGTGTAGCGCTGCTTCCCACTTCCTCTGGGAGATGAGACAGCTACTGAGTGTAATGTGGTGTGTTTTACCTGTAAGCTCACAGGAGGCCTGAACCTTCCCTGCTGGGAGCCTGGGTTGTACCTGGTTTGTTCCGGTGACAGCGCCTCCACCTGCGAAGGATCAGGGTAGTATTGTGTCCTGTGAAGGGGTTATAATACACACGCAGTATATGGAAACAGGTTAATTGAACATATAACTTATACTTAGAGCAAGTGATACTATTACACCACACATATGTGTACACTGCTTTGCAATACCTCCACAATACTCGGGTGCAGGGGCTCCAGTGTCCCAGTGTCCAGCCCTAATTGTCTCTCCCACCCCAAGTGTGTGTGACAGCACTGCCCACAGTAAATAACAATAAAGGGATACCGGCGCCTAATATGTCCAATTAGGTGGATTCTTTGATCCAATGTAGATAGTTCAAATTTTGGAATGATCAGCAAACTGTTGGTATTCTGATGACCAGATGCAACCTCATTCGTTGGATGTGGAACATGTAATGAAATAAAAATATATTTAGTGCAAACAGCTATTACATTACACAGACAGAAACTCACAGGACATACCAACACCACAAACAGGACAAGCAAACAGCAAACAGGACTAGCAACTACAAAAGCAAAGCTATAAGTAAAATTAGTTTAATATAACTAGATAGATAAAAGGTTGTGGACAATAGCAGGAACAGCATCCGGTTGGGTAAAACCCGAGTGACACTCACAGGACGGCTGAAAGTTATAAGCAATGTGCATCCAATATGCTTGTAGATTCTCTCTGCCACATGAAAGGAATTAGCAGGGCTTCCAGTTCACCGTAACCTCTCCTGTATGCCTCGGTTCCTCAGACCAGAAAGGATGGTATCTGGCGTGCTTCTCCGCGTCCCGTGTCAATTCGGTACCGGTAGTGACGTCACCAGACGTGCGTCACAAGCAGGCGGGACCTTCTGGCGATATTGGAAGGGACGGCGATCGTAACTCCTCTGCTGCTTCTCACAATGTGGGAATAATGGGCACTAGTAATGCTTCTCTCGCAATGTCCTGCAATGTCCTGCAATGTCCAGCAGTAATTAAAACAGTCCTGTGAGTTTCTATCTGTGTAATGTAATAGCTGTGTTGCACTAAATATATTTTTATTTCATTACATGTTCCACATCCAACGAATGAGGTTGCATCTGGTCATCAGAATACCAACAGTTTGCTGATCATTCCGAAATTTGAACTATCTACATTGGATCAAAGAATCCACCTAATTGGACATATTAGGCGCCGGTATCCCTTTATTGTTATATTCTATGTTCTGATTATACCATCAGATTGTCATCAGGCTGCCTAGCTTTCCACTAGGGCCACCCTCATAATAGGGTTGTATTTATTATCTCTAATATACATCACCCCCTTTTTTACTGCCCACAGTAAAGTATATAGTTGGTGCACTTGTAGACTGTGTGTTAACGGTATCTCCAACTAAAGACAGGGGTCCGTCCGATACCAAGCCGTCTCCATCGTCTCCACGTAGGGTGGTATCCAGCTGGAGGGTTCCACCTTAATAGTCTTTGCCTTGCGGTGGTGGTCTGGGTCCAGACCACCGGCCACAAGTACTGTACGTCGTTGCAGTGTCTCTGACACTACAGATGTTAATTGGGGCAGTGTCCCTATCTAAAGGGCCTGTCACTGAAGCAGCCAAAATCTTATGGGGGAGTCGGGGCCTAGCTGGGGCCTATAAGGGGGTCTCTTGCCTAGCTCAGGGCCCACTGACACCCTGTGCACACCCTCACCCTTCCGTGTCCCAGCTCCAACTCACGTGGTGTGTAGAGCGCGCCAATTGTATCTCTTCTGGTGCTGGGGTTTTCTCCAGCCCTATTGGCTGTTGTGCCTCACATGTTGTAGCAGCCCATGCAGGTTGCTAGGAACTGTAGTTCCATTGCGGAGCCTGTCCCTGTCATGGCCGTGAAAACTACTCACTGCGCATGCGCCGGATCTCGCGCATGTGCACTAACCCCCAAGATGGCAGCGCCCTATGCAGTCAGGCCGCCGCGGAACTTCCGGAGCACCGAAGCACTCCCTGTACCGCCCGCACCCGTCGGCAACCTCCCTCCACCTAGCTGTACACCTTCCAGCCTCCGCTGCCAGTCGCAGCTGCAGCAGGAGGTCAGTAGAACCTAGTCATGTAGAACACACACTAACTTTGGGCAGTGCTGTGCCTTATATACCTCAGGAACAGGCACATCTCTGATGTCACTAACGGTGGACTCAGAGCATGTTACCACTCCCCTTGAATACATATGACACCTCACCGGGGTGTGGGGGCAAACCTCCATGATTGATGCTGGCAATTATGCACCTTACCAGGGTTACTGCCAGCATGTGAGAGAACTGTATGCCATTTTACAGCATGGCTACATGTATGTGAGTGTATGTGTGTGTCTCAGTGTGTGTGTCTCAGTGTGTCTGTCTTTTTGTCTGGGTTCTGTGTCATGCCTGTATATGTGTGTGCCTCAGTGTGTGTGTGTGTGTGTGTGTGTGTGTGTGTGTGTGTGTGTGTGTGTGTGTGTGTGTGTGTGTGTGTGTGTGTGTGTGTGTGTGTGTGTGTTTATATGTCTCTGTGTGTGGTGACAGACAGTACATACAGTACTGGCAACTATGTTTAATTGCTCACTCACCCTTACTTTTCTTTTACTATACTAACAGTCTTCCCATTTTCAAGATCTATTAAAAATAACCACCATTGTAAATTCTCAGAAAGGCTCCATAACTCAGCTCTCATCACAGCAGCATTGCAATCTCTGCAGCACTCTTACTTACTGATCATCCCCAAGAAGGCAGAGCAAGTTACTTATTCAATGGCATGATTTAATATGCAATTTAAAGCTGGATTTTGAAGTCTAAATTTGAAAGCTACTGTACTGATAATGACAGGGAGGGGTGGGTGAGGCGATGAAGGGATGGGGGGTAACGAATGATGAAGGGAGGGGGTGAGAGAGGATGAAGGGAGGGGCGATGGGGGGGATGAGAGAGGATGAAGGGATGGGGTGAGAGGACAAAGGGGGGTGGGAGGGTGAGAGGACAAGGGGCGGGGGAGATCGAGAGGATGAGGAGGGGTGCAACAATCTTGGAATTTGTGGGAGGAGCAGTAAGATCAGTATTGCTCGCCATGTACAGTATGACTGCAGGTCAGTTATTTATAAATGATCTGACCATTACGTCATTTGTTCTAAATTTCACTCCAAGCATGCACCAACTTGCACTATTTCATATTCTATTTCCTAAAACAATCCTCGGAAGGGTGCTCCCTCCCAAGACTCCTCCCCAGATTTTTTATGAAATAGAATATAAATTGGTGCAAATTGGTGAATACCTGGAGTGAAATTTAGAACAAATTATATAAGTCAGGTAATTTATAAATAACATTCTTCCCCACCAACGATTCTCGAGTGCGTCGCACCTTTCACCATTGTGTCCAGTATTTTTGGACAAGCCACCCGGCAACCCTACTCACTCTCCCCCCGCCCGGCACCACGGCTCCCCTCACTCTCCCCCCGCCCAGCACCCCAGCTCCCTGGCTCCGCTCGCTCTCCCCCCACCCGGCACCCCAACTCCGCTCGCTCTCCGCCCGCCCTGCACCCGCTCGCGTCACAACTGCTCGCAGCCTAGCAGTGCAGCACTTCCGGTGACTGCTGCTGCTAGTGAGTGCGTGGGAGGCTGGGAGCGACAGTGTAGGCAGGGCCCGGTGCACTGCTTTGCCCGGGGGCCCCTAATGTTGTTAAGATGGCCCTGCCTCTTACCTCGCCCATTGTACTTTCCGCGTCTCTTCCTCTTCTGCCAACACCTCTTCCTCCTCTATCTATCTCTCTGTGGGGGTACCCCAGGGCTCTGTCCTGGGACCTCTCCTCTTTTCTCTGTACACACTCTCTCTAGGTGACCTAATCACATCTCTTGGGTTCAAATATCACTTCTATGCAGACAACACACAAATGTACTTCTCAACCCCTGACCTTACACCTGCTATACAGACCAAAGTTTCTGAATGTCTCTCTGCTATATCATCCTGGATGGCCCCCGCCAACTTAAACTTAACATGGCAAAAACAGAGCTCCTCCTACTTCCTCCCAAATCTGGCCGTACTACCTCCTTTCACATTACTGTTGGAAGTACTATCATTCACCCAGTAGCCCAAGCACGCTGCCTAGGGGTCAGACTCGACTCTCTCACATTCTCCTCTCACATTCTAAACATAACTAAACCTGCCGCTTTTTCCTCCGCAATATTACAAAGATACACCCTTTACTCTGTTACTTGACTGCTAATACTTTGACTCAGGCCCTCATTCTCTCCCGTCTCAATTACTGTAACCTCCCGCTGTCCGGCCTTCCTGCCTCTCACCTGTCTCCCCTACAATCTATCCTAAACGCTGCTGCCAGAATCACTCTACTCTTTCCTAGATCTGTCTCAGAGCCTCCCCTGCTAAAATCCCTCTTGTGGCTTCCTATCAAATCCCGTATCTCACATTCAATTCTTCTCCTCACTTTTAAAGCTTTACACTCTTCTGCCCCTCCTTACATCTCCGCCCTAATTTCTCACTAAGCACCATCCCGACTCTTGCGTTCCGCTCAATGATGTCTTCTCTCTACCCCTTTTGTATCTAAAGCCCTCTCCTGCCTTTTTCACTGACTGCCCCACACCTCTGGAATGCCCTTCCCCTCAATACCTGACTTCTCTATCCACCTTTAAGACCAACCTTAAAACACACCTGCTTAACGAAGCATATGAGTAGCTCCGTGGCTAACACTATATACCTGATACATAAAGCTTGACCCCCTGCAGACGCACTTACCAGTATGTCCTCCTACTGTATCTGAATGTTCCTCCTACCAATTGGATTGTAAGCTCTTTGGAACAGGGACTCCTTTTCCTAAATGTTACTTTTATGTCTGAAGCACTTATTCCCATGATGTTATTTGTATTATTTGTTATTTATATGATAGGTTTTCAGGATATTTAACTAGGGAAGATCCGGCCAGAGCTCAAATGCAAGAGGATGACTCTTCCTCTTCCACTCACATCATCATTAATGCTGCAATCATGGGATCGCTGTGAGGAACAGTCACATAACGGCAATGTGCCAGAGAGGCGGTGGCACTCAGGAGGTTACATTATTACGTCCCCCTGTTTCAAAGTGCAGCACAATAGTTTGGCATACACTTGGATAAATGTGAGAACCTGACCTTTTACACAGATTCAATGTTAACATTAACAGCAACTTCTTACATTCAACCACATTCTCTGTTCTGGAATGGAAAGTGAGGTGGTTATATGAGCAAGCTCCTATTCATGGTTAAACTCTGCTGCACACAGATGGAGGACTAACCTCAGAGTCATTTATCTACAGTATGACTACATTTTAGTGTCTTCACTACAGCTATTGAGATTTCAGAGAGCATTCCAAGGCCTTCGTTATTGACTTTATTAGCAATTTATTGCCAATTATAAAAATATGTATTCTTTATTTTTGTTTAATAAATAGAGAAATACCAATATAAAAATGTAAACAGCCCAATCATCTCCAATGAGAGAGTTTTGAAAAATACTTCTGTGGGACATAAAACTGCGGTGTGTATATGTATGTGAATGTACAGTATTTTTTATTTTTTTAATAAAAGCAGAAATAGCTTTAATCATATTATAATATGTTTTATAGAACCTTAAAGTATTCTAATTTAGTTACTCATCTAGTTCCCTACAAAACAACTGTAATCTGATTTTTCTGTGCTGGTTTCCTGTATGTTCAGGTCACATGATGACATACTGCTACCCACGGGTGATCAGTTGATAGAATTACAGGTGAAAACAAATGTTTATACCATGTATTAGTGTGATTGGTTTCATTACAAAGATTAACCCTTACGGTGCCCTTATGATGTACCCTGTGTGCCATGAAGGCTGGAACGCCAAGGGACCTTATAATATACAGGGTATGTCATGCTACTTGTGTTCCTTTTCTAAAGGCAGCAATGAACCCATCGTTACTTATCTGTATCTTGGAAAACAAATGTGTATTGCACTTTGTCAGGAACACTGGATTCAAGCACGTATCTGTTTGGCTAATGATGACTTCATAATTCCTTAACAAATAATAGACAATGCTTGGAGGGCTGACAAACAGTCTTACCACCAAAAGACATTAGAGGAAAAATGCAAAAGCTCCTTGAAACATTTGTTTACAACTGACATTTTAAAAGATAAAAATACTTATTCTTGTCTGATTTATTGTTAAACGTGTCAATCAGCTACATTGAACCTATTAAACATGCCACTGCTTTTAGCTCACTTTCATCCTAGTAGGGTTGCCCCTTTAGAGACATGTGTATCCCACTGATGTATTGTTACTGTTGATTGACACACAAGGGAATTTTACATCAATACAGGCCCGGAAATAACAATAACAATCATGTAGCACTCCAAAGAATCATTAGGGATATTGATAAAGATTGTTTTTTAAGATCATGTGAAAAATCATCCACACACAAAATCTGACAGTGGTGTTACTGCATTCACGAGTCTTCCTAAATGAGCCAATGGCAGGCACAGGTTTTGTTCTACAAACATCCGACACCTGTACATATTTTAAATCATTTTTTAAAGTTAGTTTGTAAACATAGTAACCCGAGACCTGGGAGAAGTTTGATTTTCTACTGCTACTTTGTTTAATGTGATATCTCCATGTGCTGAACAAGAGTCCCCAACTACAGGCCAATCTCCTTCCCCAATCCTAGGAAAATGTGTCCACTCCCAATTAAGTTATTACTAGAACAAGAGAGATTGCCTTAGCCAACTCCAATCTGACTCTCACCCAAACCACTCCACGGAAAGCACCCTTCGAAAAGTTTGCAATGAGATCCAGTGTGGAATGGAACTGAGACAACTTACTGGTGCAATAATACTAGATTTTGCAAACGCCTTTGACTGTTGACCATGTAATCTTGTTAAACATGCTTCAGGGCTCTTGTATAGGGGTACATGCTTTAAACTGGTTTCACTCCTATTGATAAGGTAGATTCCAACTCTAATTCTAACCCTTTGAATATCACCTGTGGTGTCCCACAAGGCTCTGTTCTAGGGCCCCTACTCTTTCAGTCTTCATTAATGATCTGACTACAGCTTATAAGGCAACTTCAATGCACATGTACAGTAGGACCCCGGGTATACGGCGGGTTCCGTTCCAGGGGCCCGCCGTATAGTGAAAATCGCCGGAAAGCGGATTCGGCGATTTTCAGTTCTGTGCATGTACAGAACGGCGTTTTCGCTGTTCTGCGCATGCGCGGCCTATGGTCTGCACGCACAAACTACGGTCTGCGCATGTGTGCTGGGCGCAACCGCTCATTCTGCGCATGCGCGACTGAGAATCAAAGATGGCAGCCCCATTCTCGTGCCGCCGTATCGGCGGATCGCCGAAAAAGCGGGGCCCTGCTGTATGCAAATGAGGCAATCTTATATGCACACAGCCCTAGCCTCTCTGACCTTGGACAGGAACTTCAATCTGATTTTTCAAGACTTGAACACTGGATTTCCCAAAAGAAACTATTTTTGAACACTGACAAAACTGTAACTATGGTATTTGGGACTAGACCTCTAAAGGTTCGCACTGCGTGCTTCATCAGCTTCATGTGACCCCCTTATTAAGCGGGCACTGTAAAATGCGTAGAGGTTACGTGAAGCTGTCTGGCGCACGCTCTCATTGGCTGGTGCAGCTGAACCAGGAAGTTCATGCTGACGTTCCATTGGTTGTCGGAGATCGCAGTCCAGCCACAACATCAGGCATGCTCTAGCTGGTCAGCTCACCCCCTTATGTTTGCTTTCTTGCTAGTAATTTACTAAATCTAATTGTCGTCTAGTTTAGTTTATTTTTATTATTGGTTATTGTATTATTTACCATATTCATTGAGAATTTAGGTTGTTTCATTTTTATTTTCATTTTTACTTTCATGTTATCATTATGGCTTCTTGTTAGCCTAGTGTGTTATTGTAATTCATTAAATTATTGTTGTTATTTGTCTTATGTGGCCACTATACAGTTTAGTGGACTCTTACAATTAAAATATCTTATATTTTGAGGCTCATGGGCAGCACCCGAGTGAATGGCAGCTTAGAGATTGAGCTCCGTTCCTACCGGCACCAATTAAGCAAATAATAGGCATTTAAGACTCATACATAAAGTGGACAAAGTGGTCCACAGTTATCGGAACCTCACAAGATGCCCACTCGATCACAATCCAGAAAAACATCCTCTGTGTTAACAGACTATTTTCAGGAGAACGATATGGCACTAGCGGGAGGCTCCAGAGCGCGAACACGACATGAGGGTTCGGAAACCGACGGATATAGGTCGGAGGATAGGAGTGATGGACGGGATCAACAACTGGTGACCAGATGTGACCTAAAGGAATTTTGCGGAGAAATAAAATCCTTTTTTTAGAAAGAACTGGCAGAGCTGAGAAAAACTATTACTAACACTGAAGACAGAATGGATAATATTGGAAAATGCTTGGACTCAACCATTAGAGCCCTGTAAAAAACGGAAAAGACTGCTGCCCACCTTAAATCCCTAATCTTTGACCTGGCGGACAAGCAGGAAGATTTAGAAAATAGGAATAGACGCAACAACATAAGGTTGCGAGGTGTCACGGAGGCCATTACAGACACTGAAGAATTTATTGCAAAATGGCTGACACACACTATCCGACAGATCAGAGTCAGACGCTGCCACGGGGCTCTTTGGTCTAAACCACAGCCAGGATACCCCCTAGGGATATCATAAAGCATTTCCATTACTTTCGGGTAAAGGACGCATCTGCCAGATCACCAGGGCTACAAACGCTATCGAAATCGAAGGATTCAAGCTGCAGGTGTTCCAGGACCTGTCCCCCACCACCCTTTTCCAAAAGAAAGCAATTAAGCGCTTAAAGGGGACTTATCCAATTTTGACAGTTTTCTCAGTTTGTGAGTTAAAGTTGCACTACCACTACTGAACACAGCAGCAAATGGAGCGGTTGGTCATTTTGGATCCTGTTATCCATGTGGAGGCTCAGATGGATCGGAGCGCACCAGGATTACCTATGGAGCAGCCGAGCCTGGAACACCCACAGAAGTTTGCTTTGGCAGAGAAGCCCCATCGGCAGTCCCGACAGAGGCGACAGCATCCTCAGCAGGGGAACGACCTGGGGGGTGGCGGGAGGGTAAAAAGCAGCGAGCGGTAGGGGGGCTGGATCAACATCAGGGCCTCCTAGGCTAGATTCGCTACACGACAGGCCTGTGATAGAGTCTTATATTTACACAGTGATCCAAGAGGGATCAAAAATGATTACCCATATCTGCACTCATCCAAAAAAATCCTAATACAATAAAGTTGACAAATAGTCTTCAAATAATGTTCTTTTTAATTGGTGTTAATACACCTGGGCTACATATCAGAAATCTGTCTGATATGACTGAGAACCAAAAAATATGTGGTCACAACAAAATGTCTAAAAACATCAACAAAATAACATTTTATTAACCAAATAGACTCACTAAATGCAACATATACAGTATACACGCAGTGTCAATTGTTAAAAATCCCCGGTGGTGGGATACAAAAGGTATATTGAAACAATGTTATTATACAGATAGATATAGGGAAATCATCTGTTTTGGAACAATATCCCCTGAGAGCAATTGTCACAAACCGCTTGGTTTGTATCAAGGTAAGTAGATAAATAATCTTATGAATCCAAATGTCAGTATGGCTATCTCAAATAGTGTAAAATATCCTGTCATAGTGCTGATTAGTAGCATATTCAGTGTTCACTGAATCATAGAAGAGGTGCCATTTAGTATTGGGAATGTATCCTTATTTCCCTGGTTGTTACCGAAGGGGTTTAACCATAATAGGGTGTAGTGATTCATTCAGCTATGTCAGCATACATCTCTAACACAGCAGAGCAGATCCATACAATATGGTGTAATTATAAACTCTTTTTACACCCTACTGTAGGTTCTCTCTATATTCAGCAAGTGTAGTGACTGATCAATCAAAATGTACAATGTAACCCATGAAAGATTCCCTGTATTTATTAAAATAGGGATAAAGTGTAAGTCGCAATATAGTACTTAGATACAGTATATTATCAATTGTATAGTATGTGCGCACATATTTTGCACTTGCAAAGAAAACCTATTTACAGTAAGCTGTAAGGTGATTACTTACATTTTAGAGTGAGGCATTTAAAGTGAGCCTTTTAAGTGAGAATATATAGTTAGACTATAGTTTATATATTGAATTTTCTTCATGCAAGACCTATAACCTCAGCTGATACAGTATGACATGGATCTAATTGCATTCTCTTCACAGGTATGTTTCTGAACTGCAAGTCCTGTTTTAAAAGGGATACCCCACCCGGCCTTTATTATTGATCTTTTGGTATGTTTGAATATCAAAAGGTGTGTGGTTTTTGTTTTGTTTTTTGTTTTGTTTTTTAAACTCTTTTAACTGTGTGCTGCTAATTGACCAACTTGTAAGAGGCGGATTTATTGAGGAGGGGGGGGGTCATGTGACTGTTTTAGATGTATAAAAGTACCCCCTCCACCCCTGCATTGGCAGGGATTGCATTGGCATTTAACGTGAGCCTTTTAAGTGAGAATATATAGTTAGACTATAGTTTGACTAGAAGGGACTGGATCTACTGCAATCTCTTCTATACAAAGCAACAAACGGTGAGCTACTCTGACCACAGTATGACCCCATGCTTGTTAGCCTGCACAATTTAACCCCCCGTCGCTTTACAACTTATTTTACTGCAGCCTCTCCCAACACTGACTGCACACAACTACCTCCCCCCTCAATCCTCGCCCACTGAAAACCCTGAATAGACCCTAGTACTGCAATGCAGCAAAACATTTGACAAGGAAAAGACACACCCCTGCTGTTTAGTCTGTGCACACACACACACACACACACACACTTGGCTCACAACAGATCCATGTAGCATTACCTACCTCTGGCATAATGTACCTGGTATGTATCTCAACTTTGTTCTTTCTTGTGGCCTCATGGAAATGTTACTCCCTCTATTCACTAAAAACTCCTCCCTCCTCCTGGCCCACATCCAATATCACCATACACCCAGGACTACTCAAAAGCCCTGCACTACTGAATGTTGATGGAGAACTCTAAAATCCAGCACACCAACCACCGCTCTGTAAGTTGTAAATTTGTGGTGTTTGCCACAAATAGCAAACACCACAAATTTACAACTTGCAAACAACTACTCCAATTTCGACTCATACTATTTCTCTCTATAGCAGGTGATATTGAACCTAACCCAGGCCCTCCCATTTCAACTCTGTCCCATACCCCTGAGAATGCCACCTTTACATTTCAAAAAGGTGTATCTGTCGCCCATATAAATATCCGGAGCCTGCTTCCCAAACTGGATGAACTAAGGGCATGGTGCCATATGCATAAACCCAAAGCCATCTTTCTCACAGAAACATGGCTATCCCCTAAAACTCCCGATGTAAATATTGCCATTCAGGGATTCTCCATTTCTAGGAGAGACAGGTCAAAGAGAGGTGGAGGGGTGTTATTTTATATGGCAGACACCTTACAATTTACACTGTTAAATTGCCCCCCAAGCCCACCCTCTTTTGAAATCCTAGTTGGCAAAATTTGCCTCCCCTTTTCAAAGCCTATATTGGTTGCTGGCCCCTAAAGCCCCTCTACAATCCCTGACTGATATCACCCAGTTTCTTGACTCCATTTCCGCTCTGAATGAGAAGAGTGAGCTGCTAGTTCTTGGGGATTTCAACCTCAATTGGCTCGACCTTAAAAACCACAAAATTCAGATACAACTCAAGTCACTTAACCTAACGCAACTCATTTCCCAACCCACACGGACAAACCTGAAATCTCACAACCACTCCTTGTTAGACTGGATTCTCTCCTCAAATCCCAGCAGAATCCAATCCTCTGGCATCCTTCCTGACATTTTCAGTGATCATATACTGTGACAGTATACTGTGCAAGGAAAATTAAACCACCCCAATCAAACCCTAAAGTTCTCCTCACTAGAACATTTAGAAGCTTTAGCCCACAACAGTTTCTGGGTGACCTTACCAACAGCCCTTGGCACAGAATCAATTTAATTCCCAACCCAGATTCTCCGCTCGACTATTTCCAACTCTGTTATACCCATGCTCCACTACGCAGAATAAGGATATGGGTGGCCCACCTTCAATGAGTTACACCTGACCTTATAGCACTCTACCATTTCAGGGATGCCTTGTGGAAAAGCTACAAAGTAACTGGCACTACCAAGGATCTCAATCACTACAGATGCCTGCAGAATATCTACACAAGGCAAACAAGGTATGCAAAAGCACAATATTACTCTGACAATCTCCTCCAGAATACATCAAACCCAGCTAATTTCTGGAAGGTTATCAACAACATATTCCAGCCTTCTAATCATCAACAACCAAGTAATATCACTAAGGGGGATATTACCCTGACAAACCCCACTGACATTGCAAATGCATTCAATGATTACTTTGTGGGGTGTGCTACTAACCAATTAGCAAACGCAACCCAAACCACAAACATGAATCTCATCGTGGGAGTACACATATAGCCCCACCCCCTCTCAACACTGCCCACAATTTTCGATTTGGCCCAGTATCCGCAGAGGAGATTACACAAGCGCTCTTCAAATTAAAACTAAGCAGACCATGTGGACGTGATTTACTACAATCTACAGTTAGGTCCGGAAATAATTGGACACTGATACAAGTTTTCTTATTTCGGCTGCGTACCAAAATAAAGTCAAATTACAGTTAAATAATGAATATGGGCTTAAAGTGCAGTATATCAGCTTTAATTTGAGGGTATTCACATCCAAATTGGAGGAAGGGTTTAGAAATTACATCTCTTTAATATGTAGCCCCCTCTTTTTCAAGGGACCAAAAGTAATTGGACAAATGACTCAAAAGCTGTTTCATGGAAAGGTGTGGGCTATTCCTTAGTTATTTCATCATCAATTAAGCAGGTAAAAGGTCTGGAGTTGATTCCAGGTGTGGCATTCGCATTTGGAAGCTGTTGCTGTGAACCCACAACATGCGGTCAAAGGAGCTCTCAATGCAAGTGAAACAGGGCATCCTTAGGCTGCAAAAAAAAAGAAAATCCATCAGAGAGATAGCTGTTACATTAGGAGAGGCCAAATCAACAGTTTGGTACATTCTGAGAAAAAAAAGAACGCACTGGTGAGCTCTGCAACACAAAAAGGCCTGGACGTCCACGGAAGACAACAGTGGTGGATGATCGTAGGATCCTTTCCATGGTCAAGATAAACCCCTTCACAACATCCAGCCAAGTGAAGAACACTCTCCAGGAGGTAGGCATATCATTATCCAAGTCTACCATAAAGAGAAGACTTCACGAGAGCAAATACAGGGGGTTCACCACAAGGTGCAAACCATTCATAAGCCTCAAGAATAGAAAGGCCAGATTAGACTAAACAATATCTAAATATCTTAAAAAGCCAGTCCAGTTCTGGAACATGTGAGGAAGCAGGGCTCACGCAACACCTCCTTACCTTGCTCGGAGGCTGTTGCTTCCACCCCTCGATCCCCGCAAAGGTACCCCCATCGCGATGCTTCATCTTTCCAGCCGGCGCTGGGTCACGCGGCCGCCATTTTGCAGGGATGCGCGCAGGAAGAACTTACACAGAGCGCATCCCCGGCTATAATTTATTCACCCCTCTGGGCTTCTGGCAGTCTCAATACTCATGCTCCTCCGTTCCACAGCTGTGTCCAGGCAATGATGTCAGCCTGCACCTATTACTGTACAATGCGCTCCACGGCACACCCCTGCTTTGCCTCCCTCTGTGATTGGCTCACCTACCTTTTATAACCCCAGCTCTCCCTGGGAATCATTGCTCTGCATAGCTTCTGTTAGTCTCGTTGTATCTCGCCTTGTTCTCTCGTGTACTTCAGGTTTGACCCGACTTGGCTTTCGACTTCCTCTCTGGCTCTAGACCCCGGCTCCCTCCTCACTACGCAGTCTCTCTCGTCCCTCGATCATGGCTTGTACCTCGACCTCCCGGATCTCGCATATCCTCGACCCCTGACTATGACAACCACCACGATTTTTCTATCTCCGGAGTACCCTTGTTACTATAACTAAAGTCTCCAGGCCTGGCTACGTAATCTACCACACTCCAGACATGCTTCCTCTGCTGCGGGTACATGTTATCATACGTCCCACCTCAGTAAAGGGACGTGTCCAGTCTGCGGGCAGCACTACCGTGACAGAACAGCATTCTTTGGACAGATGAAACTAAGATCAACCTGTACCAGAATGATGGGAAGCAAAAAGTATGGAGAAGGCTTGGAATGGCTCATGATCCAAAGCATACCACATCATCTGTAAAATACAGTGGAGGCAGTGTGATGGCATGGGCATGCATGGCTTACAATGGCACTGGGTCACAAGTGTTTATTGATGACAGAAGACAGAATCAGCCGGATGAATTCTGAAGTGTATAGGGATATATTGTCTGCACAGATTCAGCCAAATTCAGCGAAGTTGATTGGACGGCGCTTCACTTTACAGATGGACAATGACCAAAAACATACTGCGAAAACAACCCAGGAGTTTTTTAAGGCAAAGAAGTGGAATATTCTGCAATGGCCGAGTCAATCACTTGATCTCAACGCGATCGAGCATGCATTTCAGTTGCTGAAGACAAAACTTAAGGCAGAAAGTCCCACGAACAAACAACAACTGAAGACAGCTAAAGTAAAGGCCTTGCAAAGCATCACAAAGGAGGAAACCCAGCATTTGGTGATGTCCATGCGTTCCAGACTTCAAGCAGTCATTGCCTGCAAAGGATTCTCGACAAAGTATTAAAAATGAACATTTTATTTATGATTGTGTTAATTTGTCCAATTACATTTGAGCACCTGAAATAAGGGGACTGTGTATGAAAATGGTTGCAATTCCTAAACGTTTCATATGATATTTTTGTTCAACCCCTTGAATTAAAGCTGAAAGTCTGCACCTCTATTGCATGTCGGTTGTTTCATTTCAAAACCATTGTGGTGGAGTACAGAGCCAAAACTATGAAAATTGTGTCAGTGTCCAATTATTTCTGGACCTAACTGTATGTGTAGCCAGGTCCCCTTAGCTCCCAGTCCGTGAGGTGGGGAGATGGCTGCAGAGCTGCCCGGATGCTACTGAGGCTGCGGGCGGACCCGGTTGGGAGTGCTGCGGGGGAGGTAGCATGGCGACCGGATCGCCGGAGCTCCGCGGCGCACCCAGCTAGCGGGGATGCCATTTTGATGATCACACATGCGCAGTGGATGCCGTGTGCATGTGCAATAGAGGAAGTGCGGCGGCCATTAGAGGCAGGCTCCGCAAGGGGGCTACATGTCTCATGAGCCCCAAGGGCTGCTAACCACATGTTGCAAGGTAGCCAATAGGGCTCTGAGGATTTCGGCAGACGAAGAGATACATTTGGCTCTCTTGAGGGAGACCATGCCAGTCGAAGCAGGGACAGCAAGGGGTAAGGTAGTGTCTGGGTGCAGGTGGCTCCCAGACTTGACCAGATTACCCCCTTAGGTCCCAGCTAGGCCCCGACCCTGTCAGCTTATGGTGCCAGAGGGAAGGCCCCCAGATAGTGATGCTCCCCAGTAGCCCTGATAGTGACAGGCATTGCTTCTGTGACCGCGACAGCCACGTGGTGAACAATTCCCTGCGGTCTAGGACCTGACCCAGGCATATAGTATCAGAGACTCCATTATAGCGACACACTCCAATGGGAGATCCCTCCAGAGGTGGATGCCTGAGGATCCGAGCGGCGTGGGACCACATCGCTGACCAGCGTACCCATCAGCCAAGGCGGCATGGTCTGGAACGTGATCACCCCAGGCTCCCAGCGGCAGAGGTCAAGCCTCTTGTTAGCCATGCACTTGACGGCAGCACGGGTCGTTTCCCTTAGCTACGGGGAAAGGGGGCTACATATGGAACAAAGACAGAAATAGGATTGCAATGTCAAAACTATTTCTCCCAAAGGAACTTGGTGGAGTGAGTTTACCCATTAGAAAGTACAATTTTGCATGCATAGCCAGGCATATGGGAAACTGGCTAATGGACAAAGAAATATATTCCCGTACGAAACCCGAGGAGCAAATGGTGCTCTCAATGACACTGGAAGAGATCCTACACACGACTTGGGGAAATATACCTTTAGTAATTAGAGGAAATCCATAGATAAAAGATACATGGGCCACGTGGAAGACACTGAGAAAAAAGTGTGGGATGTCCTCCAAATATACACATTTCTGCCTATATAAGGTAACATGAAATTTGAACCAGGTCGATCTCAAAATATGTTTAAGACGTGGGAAACCAAGGGAATAAAAAATAAATTCAGAACGTGAGTGCTTTATGTAATTTGAAGAGCTCAGAATTAAGAAGGAATTCCAACAATCTCACTACTTCCCCTACATGCAGACCATACATTACTGTAACAGCCTAGAGAAATATAACAAAGAGGTATTAGAAAACAACATGTTTGATAGCTACTTTAGGACTGAAAATAATATAACATATTCGATCTCTGAATTATATGATTGGATCCGAGATAAAGACCGTGGCAAGCAATTGCAAAAAGTGACAGCCAAGTGGAACAAGGACTTCCCAGAAATAACTGAGATTGACTCTTTGCTGGTAGGATTGGGCAGAACCAGCAAAATAATATCATAGACATGGAGGGAATTACAGTGTAAATTACTACATACAGTAGAGCATATTATGCGTTTGATATCCAATATAAACTGATAGAAAAATACAAAAATAAATGCCCGAAATGTCTGCTTATTAAAGCGGATGTAAAACTCTGCCTATGGGAATGCCCATGTATATCTGATTTTTGGGACCAGGTTCTAATATATACATGACATGACAAAAGTGGTAACTGTTAAGGAACCTCTCGGTTTTATTTGGGAACATGGAGGGATGGAAATAAGTTAATGGGGACCCAGGAATCCCAAGGATTGCTGAAATTATTATACTCCTGGCAGCTAGAAAGTCTATAATGTTGCAATGGGTAAAGTATGACCCTCCAAACTTAGAAATGGTTAAAACATATCTCACTCAGATAATGACCTTAGATAAAATGGAAATGGAGACCAACAAGGAACAAAAAACTGAGAATTGTTTTACAAAATGGGAACCCTTTATTGACTCCCTACCACAGAGAAAAAAAGATCAAATAGATATATATCTTGTCACTCAGTATCTTTGGGACATTGCACTTCTTTCTTGGGTTCACATTTATATTTTTATATTTATACAGTCACATTTTTCTTAGTTTCTGGAGCTATCAGATTCTTTTTTTAAATGTGTGTGTGGTGGATACCTATCAAAGCTTCAAATTGCAAAGCCAGTATAACCACAACCACTGATGAGACCCAAAAGGTTGAAACAGCTGTCTGTGGGTAGGTTTCACTGACAATGCATCTTAATCCAGGCTCTGCTGAAAAGCAGTGCAATGCAGCAAGCATAAGCTTATAGGGGTCCATGTCAAAATGGATTTGAAGCAAAAGGTGGCACGGTTTGCTCATTTGCCTGTCATTTCCCAGAATCCCTTGCTGCAGTGGAAGCACTGTATGCTGGGCGATAATGGTGAAACATACAAGAAAAAACAAAAAAATGCGCCAAATGGGATGTTACTATGAATATGGGCAATGAGCAGGATTGACAATAAAATGTATATATATATAAAAAAAAAAATATTATAAAAACAAAAAACTTGTGACATGAACCAGTCCGGTGCGTATAGGGTATTGCTAAAAAGAATATATATATGAGTGAGACGGACACAACCCAATGAATGATGCAGCTTCTTAAAACAGGGAACCCCTAGTCCCTGATAAATGCATGGCAACAAAGAAAAAGTAAGTTAGAAGCGCAGTCAATACAGGGTTGGTGTCAAACTCTATATCTTTATTATATCGTGTCCCAGGGATAGCCCTCTAGGACAACAACAACATGAAAATCAATACATTAATAGTAATATTAAAAACAGTGCAGATGAAGCTGTAAGTGCAATTGCACTTGGTTGGTCTTCAAGGAGTTAGAAACGGGAGTCGCCCGATAGTTAGTCTAAGTCTTGCAATCTGTGCACTGCCCGGGCAGGTTTTAGGTAGAAAGCCGGGGGTACCCCAGGGTTGAGACAATGCTCAATATGCTCACCCTTGATCCACTTTGGTCCGTTGGGGTCCAGTAGTATTCTTTAGCCCCGAAATCTGCTCCGTAGCAAGCTGCTCAGAAGCGCTAGGGCGCACGATAGCAGACAGCCCTCCGGGTGTCCGGGTCTGATGTCACTTCCGGCTGTGACGCACAGACCCTTCCCGGTGGTCTCTGGGCTTCGTCTGTTAGCTCTCCTCCTCCTGCTGGCTGCCGATGACCAGGCAAACGGGTTTTGATCAGCTGGAGTCCAGCGTATGGTGCTGACAGCTCTACTCCACTCCACTGCACTGTATGGAAGCAAACACCCTATTGCTCCTCCTCCTACGCGTTTCACCAAAAGGCTTCATCAGGAATATCATTGCACCAGTGCCATGTTGATTTATAGCCAAGTTAATTGCAATGGCTCAATTAGTGTGATAATGAACTTCAATATTGGTCCAATCAATCTATTATCTTGATGCACTGGTGCTACTGATATAAATGACTGGTTCATGTCAAAAAAAGGAGGGGAAAAAAAACAACAATGCTTGAACAAAAAAACATAATAAAAGAAAAAGATTCATTACAATATATGATAATTTACAAATATTTTAATATTAATAATTTAATAAAATTTAAATTGAAAATACATTCTTTTATAAATCTATCAGTGTTGGTCATTATTAAACAAATGAATTCATCAATATGTATTATTTATTAATAAATTAGCTACACAGTTAAAACACATAATATAACCCACAAATATATTAAATGAATAACTAGCTAACCTGATTACAAAAAATCAATACATGAAATAGATAATGTATTAAACACTCATAAATAAAATTTTAAACATTTAAAATCAGATAAAGTATTGAAATAATTTAAACCCTCAATAGATAAATGGTTTATGAGACAGATAACAATTATTGAAAAGCTAAAAGATCCAGCTCTTCATTCAGTCCCACTGGACTCATTGTTTGTAATTTGAAAATCCAGTAGGTCTCCTGTTTCCTAAGTTTTAAAAGTCTGTCACCCCTCATGGTTGTGTGACTAATGTGTTCAATACCCACAATGGATAATCCTCATATATCTTTATTGTGGGCTGTTAAAAAATGACGTGAAACCCCATGTCCAAGGAAGACTCTTAAGATGTTTCTCCTATGTTCAGTAAAGCGTTCCTTTAAACTTCTCTTTGTGCGGCCTATATAATAAAGGCCGCAAGGACAACTGAGCAGATAAACAACGTATGTCGTATTGCAGTTGATGAACTGTTTTATTCTAAATTTTTCTCCTGTTACGTTGGATACAAACTCAGTACACTTATTTTTAATGTGTTTGCAGGTTAAACAATTAGTACGTCCACATTTATAACAGCCACCTGGGTTGCAGACCTGTCTAAAACATGCAAATGAGCACACAGTAATATTTTCATTTGCTGTGTATGTATAAATATATATATGTGTGTGTGTGTCTGTATCAGGTGTTCATGGTTATTGTGCTTTTGTATGTGTATGGAGCTTTCATTGTATAGTGTATGGCATGCATGTGTGTTTGGTGTGTGTATCTGGTGTGCGACTGTCTGTGTAGAGTGCGTGGACCGCCCAATTCTTGGGCCGGTTGGTTGGTCTTGCCCCTCGGTCTAAAATTTGCCAGTCACCCCTTGTTCAATGGGACGGCTTTTCATTAATAAATCAGACTTTGATAAATAGAACAAAGATTGCGTTCTATTCTGCTCTCCTATTAAGTTTGTTTAGTAAATTTTAATCATGGTGCAGTAGAGGTAAATAGCATATATTAACAAATTGATCCCAAAGGATCAAAAGAAGACCCTCCAAAGATGCACTCTATGATATTATAAGTTTACTGATATATGATTTAATCAGCCAGCTTGTGTTCTCTCCTTGGGGTAGGGTCTGTATAAAATCCAAAATAATAACATTTTATTACATCAAAAATAATGTGACATAGTGAAATAAATAAAATAACTTCAAATACCCGTAGCGGAGTAGTAGAAATTCTCTTTGGTACAGAGAATTTTGGGCAAATATGGAAATATTTTAACCAAATAGGTTCTAAGCCCAATTTCTACTGCGACATCCAGATGAATATTATGTAACGGTTTTACGGGCCCCCACCCAAACGGGCCCCTGTGATCTACTAGCCCCATTACATGTATGTATGTCTTGTGGTGCACCTGCTGGCTTACAGGACTCCTGAGTCTCCCCCTGGGTTGGTATGGGGATATCAGCACGACAGGCATCTGAGGTAGTGGGGATTGAGTCATACTCACATCTGATGCAGCGCCTCCACCTCATCAGGATCTCTGCGTCCGCAGGGGGATGTAACTGATGAGGACCTCTGTGGTGCCTCCTTCTGTGCAAGAACTTCACTCACACACAGCAAGGGTCTGTTGAATCTGGGCATCTTTATTGACATCTTTAGGCAGACTGCCCCTCACAGCGGTCGTGCTTAGCCGCTCATTCCTTTGCTACACTTCCCTTCAGAAGGTCCTTCCCTCCCAATGGAGTCAGATCACCTCTCCCCTCAGGGAGATCACCACCTGTGTCAGGTCTCTGATCACAGTGTAGATTCTATGGGTTAGATCTGACAGCCTTAACTGCTGCAGACCTCCAGAACTGGACCATCACTGATCCCTTTGAACTTGAACTCCAACCTTTACAGACACACTAGATAAACCAACTAACTTTAGACAGTGCTGTGTCTTATATATACTCAGAAAACAGCCACACCTCTTGTGTCACTAATACTGGACACAGAGCATGTTACCACTCCCCTTGAATACATATGACACCTCACCAGGGTGTGAGGTCAAACCTCCATGATTGATGCTGGCAGTCATGCATACTTACCAGGCTTTACTGCCAGCATGAGAAAGAACTGTATACCATTTTTATACATGGCTACATTCTCCCCCTGGTGAACCCCAACGACCCGGCTGGGATCTAAATTTGCAGAACCTTCCTCCAGGCAGCACTGCAAAACACAACGACAACGACAACATATAATATAAAAATACATTATACATTTCTTACATGATAAACATAATGATATACAGTGCCTGCTGACCGGCAGACTGCACTGCTCCCAAGGAGAATCCCCATCTATTACCTAATAGTAGTGCCTAGGGTCTGGCTTCTGTACCTCCCTACCGGTTATGTCTTTAACGGTTACACAGTACTCCCTAGGCGGCCCACTTTCTGGCCTATACTCCATCCGGTGCATATAGATGTAGCGCCCAACACTCCACACCCTCATCAGCTGAGTAATCCTCTCCTCTGTCTTGTACACAGCGTACCCACCAGATTTACTCATAATGTAATCTTCTATTGTTTCCCTTAGCCACGCATCTCTCCCATCCTCGATCTACTGCATCAAGGGTTCTGGCACATAAGGGTACTCCAACCCATGGGAATTTTTGTACTTTGTGACAATGGCCCGTTCCGCCCTACTGGTACGGATCAACTTCTTATTGCCCGCCCTGCCTGGCAGCACCCATGACAAGGACTCGTCTGGTTCTACTGGGTCCCTAAATATGGCCGACCCTCGGGGAATCACTACCCCTGAGTGGATATCATGTCACCTCAGCCGAAGCTCCTCCAACCGTTCCTCTTCCGTGAACTCCCCTACACCCCACCAGTAGTCCACTATTCCTTCCGTCTTAGTATGAACCTGGTATGGTCCAACCAGGCCTCATACCCCTCAAACTTTCGTGCCCACCACCGGGTCTCTCTCTTCCTAACACTCTCCGGTACCACCACTGTACCCTCACTATCATCTGGCTCTCCCCCAGACGATATTCCTGACATGCCTGTCGACCTAGAATTCAACCCTAACCGTTTAGGCCTGTATTTCACATCCATACTGTGGCTCCCACTGGTGCAAGATGACTCTTTCCTCCTATGCATCCCCCTCCCCGATCCCTCATCGGATGTAAAGCAGTCACCCCAGACCAGGTTCTCCCCAGTCCGTTCCTCGGAAGTGGCCCGTGACTCCCCAGACAACCCTTGGCTAGACTGGGACCCAGATGAGGAAGTGACAGGGGCAGGTGTCTTAACTATGGCCGGGGGTTGGGCATAGGGAAATGCTGTTGGCAGATGCGGGGCTACGACCCACAGCTTCTGGCTACTTTGACCGGTACCATCGGACTGGCATTCCTGTTCACCTGTCTCCTTGTTCCCAGGCTTCCGCAGGGCTTACCAGCTTGTTCCGGACCCAGGCGACCTGGAGCAGCATGGCGGTCGCAAGGATGCGGCCATCTTCCATCACGCTCCGCTGTGTCCGCCGGATGTGACGTCGTCTATCTCGCGGGACTCACCGCCGCCATCTTGGGTTGGGCTCCCAACCGGAACCACTTCTTCCACAACGACATCCGCCGCCGGAAGTGAAGGTTCAGCTCTCCGCTCCGCTCGGGCCTGGACTAGGCCTTCCTCTGCCGTTGCCACCACCGGCGCCTGTGGAGGGTAAGGGTATGTCTCACCGCTCCGTCGGCTCAGGATAGGGTCTTCTCCTCCCTCCGCGCTGGAAGTTACCATGGCCGTGGAATTCCTCCGCTCCGGCTGTCTCCGCACAGGTGACCTCGGCACCTCGGGACTCCGCTCCGCTGCGACACAGGTAAGACCCGTTTCCTTTGCAGCACCGCTGTAGTGGTCCGCCGGTAGGCGCATCACCACCGACGTCGGGGTCGCTTGCTCCTCGTCCGAGGATCCGAACTCCGACTCGGGGAGTGGCACTCCCGTAGGGGACCGACTTTGAGGTTCCGGGTTCTCACCACGGTTGTAGGCCCCTTTCTCTCCCGGCTCCATCTTTATCATCAGCATTGATCCCCATTTTCCGGGATCAACAGGTTCTTTCTGGACCGAGTGCAAGGCTTCAGCCGTCAGCTTGGCTGTTCCCGCTCCCGCCTCCACGGTCTGCTCCATCACGAAGGGCTGCATGGCCCATAAATAGTGGATGCCACATTGAGGGCACCTCGCCTTTGTGCTGGCTACTCCGCCCGGCAACCGGCACTGCATACACAAACATCTGATCGTTTCGGTGTCATCCACCTTGATCACCAGGAAGCCTCCTGGCAACGAGTAGGAGTGAGTAGAAATGTCCATCTCTTTCACTTTCTCGCTTGTCATACTGGTTACAGGGGACACTTTCTGTAGTGGTCTTGCCTGTTCACCAGCTCCTCGCAATTGAAGGGCACGGGTTGGTTTGTTAACTCCTCACTCAGCCAGCTCCACTCTCATTTGGCACAATTGGAAACCACTCCCCCTGGTAGATATTAGGGGAGGGTCCCACAAATTCACTGGGTGCCCCAGCACTGGCTCTGAGCCTGTTACAGTCCAGGAGGGCGCGGCCACAGCTTTCGCGCCATACCCCCTAGCAGGGTGGGGTTCTTTGCTTGGCGCCAATCCCGGCCAACTTCTTGCAGCTTCTGCACTTGCAGAATTCTCTGCACCCGGCCCACGCGGTCTCCCAGGGAAGTGGGAGCTGCCATCTTGATTAACACGGCCATTCACATAAGCAACTGAGGTAGATTTTTGGTTGTAGCTCACGTCTGGCAAGCAGATTCTCCTTTTTCACCACACACAACCACAATGTCCTCAACGCTGTCCTCCATGGTAGCACCCCTTGTTTCTAGGCAGGACCAAAATGGCGCGGCCACTGCCTTAGCGCCATTCCACAAAATGCTGGCAAAAGTTCCTTCTGCAGCCCTTGTCTCCGTGGCATACACACCACGTGCGCTCCCTCCATCAGCCACGGTCCGCCATCTTAGACTCTCCGCACCGCGCGGATCTTCCCTTCTTGCGGTCGCCATCTTTACTTGATAGTTACTATTATCGCACATGGAGCTCCTCTCTGCAGGGCAGCTGCCATTCCGATGCAATAAAGAATGCCACGATGCACCACCTACGTGTATCTATGTATGTCTGACTCATGTTCCACTACCTCAGGCTAGGCTCACTCTCTCTGTGTATGCTGTGTCCACCTTCCCCCAGTCTGTGCTCTGTGTTAAGTGTCCTGTCTCCTGGCTAAAGTAGCTAGCGCAGACCCTCTCCAGAATTCCTGACCACGTTAACAGGCTATTCCTATAGGCATCCTACCAACTAGCTGCCTCAAGGTGACTAGAACAGCTATAACCCTGTCTCCAGACCCACTTAACTTCACTCAGGATCCTAGGTTGTCCTTGCAAGCTGACAAATCCATCAGGCCCCTGACTACCCCTAGGCTCCATCTCCACCCACAGCACTGACTGGCAGCATACACTCTCCCTAGTGTGCCTAGCAAAAGCCTGTCCTGTTGATAGGTATTTCCGCAGCGCCTCCATTAATGTAACGGTTTTACGGGCCCCCACCCAATCTCACATTGGCCCCTGTGGTCTACTAGCCCCATTACATGTATGTATGTCTCGTGGTGCACCTGCTGGCTTACAGGACTCCTGAGTCTCCCCCTGGGTTGGTATGGGGATATCAGCATGACAGGCATCTGAGGTAGTGGGGATTGAGTCCTACTCACATCTGATGCAGCGCCTCCACCTCATCAGGATCTCTGCGTCCGCAGGGGGATGTAACTGATGAGGACCTCTGTGGTGCCTCCTTCTGTGCAAGAACTTCACTCACACACAGCAAGGGTCTGTTGAATCTGGGCATCTTTATTGACATCTTTAGGCAGACTGCCCCTCACAGCGGTCGTGCTTAGCCGCTCATTCCTTTGCTGCACTTCCCTTCAGAAGGTCCTTCCCTTCCAATGGAGTCGGGTCACCTCTCCCCTCAGGGAGATCACCACCTGTGTCAGGTCCCTGATCACAGTGTAGATTCTATGGGTTAGATCTGACAGCCTTAACTGCTGCAGACCTCCAGAACTGGACCATCACTGATCCCTTTGAACTTGAAATCCAACCTTTACAGACACACTAGATAAACCAACTAACTTTAGACAGTGCTGTGTCTTATATATACTCAGAAAACAGCCACATCTCTTGTGTCACTAATACTGGACACAGAGCATGTTACCACTCCCCTTGAATACATATGACACCTCACCAGGGTGTGAGGTCAAACCTCCATGATTGATGCTGGCAGTCCTGCATACTTACCAGGCTTTACTGCCAGCATGAGAAAGAACTGTATACCATTTTTATACATGGCTACAATTATATCCAAATATGTTTACCAAAAAGGATCTTGGAAAACATTTAGTTAGTTAGCTGTTTGTGACAGTAGGTATTAGACTCCCTATCCCTGGTTGTAAGTCCAGAATCTATAACCATAGATATTCTATTTTGACACAAAAACTGCTTTCATAGATAAGGCATATTAACACAAAATATTAGCCCATTAGTTAGTATCGTGCTTGTACATATGTGTCTGAATATATGGTAGAAATAAGGACATATAGAGTCACTAGTGTCTAGGCAAATGGTGCAAAGATTTTGCCACAATGGGTCAGAATAAACCTGGTACCAATTAGCCTATTTACAACAAGTAGCGTCTCTAATTCGAGGACTTTACTTTCCTTATGAGAGATATAACAATGTTTATGTTCGCAAATAGATACTTGTGACATTTAGATCTGTTAGAACATATCATGTATTTTAACTCTGTGTCTAGTTCCAAGGCACAGAATTGTTGTGATCATAAAACACGTTGTAAACAGAACTTTTATGCTCTTAATCAAGAGTTTTCTGCCTCGGCGGGTCAGAATAGGCAAAGGCTAATAATACAATGTTAAAGGCACTTTGTTTCTAGGCAGTTCATACATGCCTTTTGTCACAATAAGTCATAGTGGAAGCAGAATGATAAATGCAAACCATAAATGACATCTCAAGTCCCAAATCTCACAACATATACCTTATTAGGTTATACTGTAGCAATGTCTCTGTTTCACAGATATAGAACAATATTCACTTTAAGATTCTATGCAAGACACACAAAGAGAATATCCATCATAGTATAACCAGTGTGTATATATCTGGCTATGTGTCTGAATCCAAAGTATATGTGTATCTATTTTAGTGGCGACACATGCTATATGTGAAAGCGCTACTTATGTAACAAACAGTAAGGCTAAGGCCCCGGTAACTCAGCTGCAACGCGCGCCCGCGAGATTGGCGGCGCGTGCAGCCGATTACCTGGTCTGCAGGGAGCTGCAGGAAGAGAGACCGGGGGGGGAGTGACGGGGGCGCGGCCATGACGTCACCCGGCAGGTTCGCCCTCATTGGCTGAACCGCTGGGGGGCGTGCCGTATCGCTCGACGCGAGTCCTGCTTTCAATTCTATTGAGAGCAGGAGCAGCTCTCGCCCCAGCGCTGCGCCCCCCCCTCGCAGCGGGCCCGGCACCATTGAGGGGAGGGCTCTCATCCGTGCAGCGTCCGCCACAGCGGACGCTGTAGTGGGCATCGGGGTCAAGCCCTTAGTCTGCCTCGGCGGGTCAGAGTATGTAAAGTCTCATGATACAAGCCGTGTCTCCGGGATTCCGGGAGTCGGTGTCGCTCTCCGATTACGTCACGGATTGTGACGTGCTATACTCCCTTAGTTGGGGGCGTGACCGTTTCTTCTATCCTATTGGAATGAATGACATGTTTTTTTTGCCTATCAGCTCCTCTGTATTGCGGACTCAGAGTGTAAGAAGCGCTATATGTCCACTTGAGTGAACTATTGAATAGTTTGGAAGATAGTGACCTTATGACCAGCAGAGGTGTCTATTTACACTAATCACAATCTGGGAACAGTATGTCAGTAGAAATAATGAGGATTCCATTATATAAAAAAATTAATACATACTGTACCAAAATTTTAAGTGTTTGTTATTACGTGCCTTTATAAAGTGCTAAAAACTATAGTATTAATAACCTAAATTGTGTAGGAATGTGATTAACAAACTTTGTGATCTGCCCTCTATTGGTCAATACAGATCATTGTACATGTTAAACTAAATATAAAAATCCCCAATCAATAACATTTTAGTGAAATATTGTGTGATAATTGTAATGTTATATTAATTACTGTGTAACAACCACTAGTGACATAGTGTAGGAATGTGACTGTTGAACTAGGTGATCTGCCCTCTAATGGTCAATACAGATCATTGCTGATATTAAACTATAAACCGAACCCCAATCTAACCCTTAGTGATTTAGTGGTTGTTATAGATAAGACGAATAAATGAAACCCTCATTTAGTCCCTGGGGGCTGCATGCCTGCAACTGAAAAAAATGGATTTGAAGCAAAAGGTGGCACAGTTTGCTCATTTGCATGTCATTTCCCAGAATCCCTTGCTGCAGTGGAAGCACTGTATGCTGGGCGATAATGGTGAAAGGCAGGGTTGCAGACCAGTCTAAAACATGCAAATGAGCACACAGTAATATTTTCATTTGCTGTATGTATATATATATATATGTGTATGGAGCTCTCATTGTATAGTGTATGGCATGTACGTGTATCTGGTGTGCGACTGTCTGTGTATAGTGCATGGACCGCCCAATTCTTTGGCCGGTTGGTTAGTCTTGCCCCTCGGTCTAAAATTTGCCAGTCAGCCCTTGTTCAATGGGACGGCTTTTCATTAATAAATCAGACCCCAATGTGTCTGTAGAAAATGATATACAGTAGGTCCATATTGACTCACTGTCTTTCTTCTCACAATCTGTGAGTCTTTTTTTACTTTTCTGCAAATCCTTCCTTCCTTCCTGTAGCTATATGTACCACACATGTTTAGCTACTGTATAAACTCCCTTTTCTTCTGTATTTCACCTCCCTTGTTATTTCCGGCACCGGTTTTGTCTCTCTGTTTCTCAGTATGTCACCTTGCTTCTTGTCCTTATTTACATATTCTCCCCTCACTGATTCTGGCTCATTATATTCTTTCCTAATATTATTTTTCCGCCTCTCTCGATCTCTGTTGTCTTCTCTCTTTCTTCTGTCCTTTCACTGTCAGTTTTCACACACTATTATTTTGTTTACCTCTCTTTAGTGACCTGGAAATAATTTCACTGTACAGTATGATGGGGCATGAAAGAACTTGGCTCAAACTCCAGAGACAGATATTTGGGAATTGAGCAGTTACTTTATCTTCCTGTGTCTTCAACACTATCAAATAGATTGTAAACATTTCAGGCAGTAGCTGCAAAGGGACTTAAGCTCTAATCTTGCATTAAACAAGGAATGGATGGAAGGGAAGTAAACATAATTATGCCCCTCTATAAAGTATTAGTAAGACCACACCTTGAATATGGAGTACAGTTACTTCATAAAAAAGACATAGAACTAGAAAAAGTGCAGAGAAGAGCCATCAAATTAATAAAGGGGATGGACAATGTAACTTATGAGGAGAGGCTAGCTAAATTAGATTTGTTTACATTAGAAAAGAGGCATCTAAGAGGGGATATGATAACTGTATACAAATATACAGTGTTCGACAAATCACCCAAAAATCTACTCGCCCAACCAAAAAATCTACTCGCCACCTAGTCCCGCCCCAACTCTGCCCCTAGTCCCGCCCCCAACTCCGCCCATAGTCCCGCCCCCAACCCCGCTTTAAAATAAAATATATAAATAAAATACATTTAATAAATTCCTAGTCAGAACATTCCTTTTTGACATAATTGTATTTATTGTATTACATTATACTACAATTAGTCGTGTGTGTGCGTGTGTGTGTGTGTGTGTGTGTGTGTCTCAATGTCGGATCTAGAAATAAAAGCCAGATGTGAATGACTAGTTTCCTGAACCCCGTAACCAGTGTCTTGACGTCGGCGCTTCACAGAGAGAGAGAGACAGACAGACACACACACACACACACACAGAGAAAGAGAGACACACAGAGAAAGAGAGAGAATGAGAGACACACACACAGAGAATGAGAGACAGAGAGAGTGCGACAGAGAGCGCGAAGAAGAGAGCGCGAAGAAGAGAGTGCGACAGAGAGCGAAGAAGAGAGTGCGACAGAGAGAGTGCGACAGAGAGAGCGAAGAAGAAAGTGCGACAGAGAGGGAGAGGGTGACAGAGAGAGGGCGAGAGGGAGAGGGTGGGTGACACAGGGAGAGGGTGACACCGAGAAGGAGAGGGAGGGTGACAAGGAGAGGGAGAGAGAGGGTGACATAGGGAGAGGGTGACACAGGGAGAGGGTGACACAGGGAGAGGGAGGGTGACACAGGGAGAGGGAGGGTGACACAGGGAGAGGGGTGACACAGGGAGAGGGGGAGGGTTACACAGGGAGAGGGAGGGTGACACAGGGAGAGGGAGGGTGACACAGGGAGAGGGGAGGGTGACACAGGGAGAGGGGAGGGTGACACAGGGAGAGGGGAGGGTGACACAGGGAGAGGGGAGGGTGACACAGGGAGAAGGGAGGGTGACACAGGCAGAGGGGAGGGTGACACAGGGAGAGGGGAGGGTGACACAGGGAGAGGGGGAGGGTGACAGGGAGAGGGTGGGTGACACAGGGAGAAGGGAGGGTGACACAGGCAGAGGGGAGGGTGACACAGGGAGAGGGGAGGGTGACACAGGGAGAGGGGGAGGGTGACAGGGAGAGGGTGGGTGACACAGGGAGAGGAAGAGGGTGGGTGACACAGGGAGAGGGGGAGGGTGACACAGGGAGAGAGGGAGGGTGACACAGGGAGAGGGAGGGTGACACAGGGATAGGGAGGGTGACACAGGGAGAGGGAGGGTGACACAGGGAGAGGGGAGGGTGACACAGGGAGAGGGGAGGGTGACACAGGGAGAGGGGAGGGTGACACAGGGAGAGGGGATGGTGACACAGGGAGAGGGGAGGGTTGACACAGGGAGAGGGGAGGGTGACACAGGGAGAGGGGAGGGTGACACAGGGAGAGGGGAGGGTGACACAGGGAGAGGGGGAGGGTGACAGGGAGAGGGTGGGTGACACAGGGAGAGGGGGAGGGTGACACAGGGAGAGGGGGAGGGTGACACAGGGAGAGGGAGGGTGACACAGGGATAGGGAGGGTGACACAGGGAGAGGGAGGGTGACACAGGGAGAGGGAGGGTGACACAGGGAGAGGGAGGGTGACATAGGGAGAGGGAGGGTGACACAGGGAGAGGGAGAGGGTGGGTGACACAGGGAGAGGGAGAGGGTGGGTGACACAGGAAGAGGGGAGGGTGGGTGACACAGGGAGAGGGAGGGTGAGACAGGGAGAGGGAGAGGGAGGGTGACAGGGAGAGGGTGACATAGAGAGAGGAAGAGGGTGACACAGGGAGAGGGAGGGGGACACAGGGAGAGGGAGGGTGACACAGGGAGAGGGAGAGGGTGGGTGACACAGGGAGATGGTGGGTGACACAGGGAGAGGGTGGGTGACACAGGGAGAGGGAGTGTGACACAGGGAGAGGGTGGGTGACACAGGGAGAGGGTGACAGAGGGAGATGGTGGGTGACACAGGGAGAGGGAGGGTGACACAGGGAGAGGGAGGGTGACACAGGGAGAGGGAGGGTGACACAGGGAGAGGGAGGGTGACACTGGGAGAGGGAGGGTGACACAGGGAGAGGGAGGGCGACAGAGGGAGAGGGAGGGCGACACAGGGAGAGGGAGGGCGACACAGGGAGAGGGTGGGCGACACAGGGAGATGGTGGGCGACACAGGGAGAGGGAGGGTGATACAGTGAGAGGGTGACACAGGGAGAGGGAGAGAGGGTGACACAGGGAGAGGGTGGGTGACACAGGGAGAGGGTGGGTGACACAGGGAGAGAGTGGGTGACACAGGGAGAGGGTGACAGAGGGAGATGGTGGGTGACACAGGGAGGGGGAGGGTGATACAGGGAGAGGGTGACACAGGGAGAGGGAGAGAGGGTGACACAGGGAGAGGGTGGGTGACACAGGGAGAGGGTGGGTGACACAAGGAGAGGGTGGGTGACACAGGGAAAGGGTGGGTGACACAGGGAGAGGGTGACAGAGGGAGATGGTGGGTGACACAGGGAGAGGGAGGGTGATACAGGGAGAGGGTGACACAGGGAGAGGGAGAGAGGGTGACACAGGGAGATGGTGGGTGACACAGGAAGAGGGGAGGGTGGGTGACACAGGGAGAGGGAGGGTGAGACAGGGAGAGGGAGAGGGAGGGTGACAGGGAGAGGGTGACATAGAGAGAGGAAGAGGGTGACACAGGGAGAGGGAGGGGGACACAGGGAGAGGGAGGGTGACACAGGGAGAGGGAGAGGGTGGGTGACACAGGGAGATGGTGGGTGACACAGGGAGAGGGTGGGTGACACAGGGAGAGGGAGTGTGACACAGGGAGAGGGTGGGTGACACAGGGAGAGGGTGACAGAGGGAGATGGTGGGTGACACAGGGAGAGGGAGGGTGACACAGGGAGAGGGAGGGTGACACAGGGAGAGGGAGGGTGACACAGGGAGAGGGAGGGTGACACTGGGAGAGGGAGGGTGACACAGGGAGAGGGAGGGCGACAGAGGGAGAGGGAGGGCGACACAGGGAGAGGGAGGGCGACACAGGGAGAGGGTGGGCGACACAGGGAGATGGTGGGCGACACAGGGAGAGGGAGGGTGATACAGTGAGAGGGTGACACAGGGAGAGGGAGAGAGGGTGACACAGGGAGAGGGTGGGTGACACAGGGAGAGGGTGGGTGACACAGGGAGAGAGTGGGTGACACAGGGAGAGGGTGACAGAGGGAGATGGTGGGTGACACAGGGAGGGGGAGGGTGATACAGGGAGAGGGTGACACAGGGAGAGGGAGAGAGGGTGACACAGGGAGAGGGTGGGTGACACAGGGAGAGGGTGGGTGACACAAGGAGAGGGTGGGTGACACAGGGAAAGGGTGGGTGACACAGGGAGAGGGTGACAGAGGGAGATGGTGGGTGACACAGGGAGAGGGAGGGTGATACAGGGAGAGGGTGACACAGGGAGAGGGAGAGAGGGTGACACAGGGAGATGGTGGGTGACACATGGAGAGGGAGGGTGATACAGGGAGAGGGTAACACAGGGAGAGGGAGAGAGGGTGACACACTCAGACACAAAGACACTCACACTCACTCAGACACACTCACTCAGACAAACTCACACTTACAGTCTGTCACTCACACACAAACACTCACCCGTAAGGCAGGGGGTCGCACATGGCAGCGGGGGCCTCCGCACGGCAGGAGGGCTTCTGCAAGGCAGGGGGGGGGTCGCACATGGCAGCGGGGGCCTCCGCACGGCAGGAGGGCTTCTGCAAGGGAGGGGGGTCGCACATAGCAGCGGGGGCCTCCGCACGGCAGGAGGGCTTCTGCAAGGGGCCGCGCCCCCTCCAGAGTGGGACGTCGACGCTGCAGTATTCACTGATAGATGTAGAAGGGCCGGTAGGGGATTTCCCCTGCTTAGAGCAGGGAGAAGAGCCAGTTAGGGGATTTCCCCTGCTTACAACTGAGCTGGCCATCAGGGGTTTACTTAACAGCTGACAGATCGGCAGAGTGTCCATAGAGGCGGCACACCGACGCCGCGTGGGGTGAGGGGGGGTCATGGAGGCCGGGAGAGATTGGTGTGAGGGGGGGGGTGGCGGATGGCCCGATGCGAGGGGGGGGCGGATGGCCCGGTGCGAGAGGGGGGGCGGATGGCCCGGTGCGAGGGGGGGCGGGTGGCCCAGTGCGAGGGGGGGCGGGTGGCCCGATGCGAGGGGGGGGCGGATGGCCCTGCAGGGGCCTGAGGCAGACAGGCGTGGAAGGGGCTGGCTGCCGGAAGGGGGAGGAGTGGAAGCGCTGAGGAGGGAAAGTTGCTGAGAGAGCTGGAGGCGGGGTAATCTCCCCGAACAACATGAACCCGCCTCCGGCTTTTTTTTTTTTTTCTCCAGCGCGAGCGCGGTAAAAACAGCAGCGCGAGCGCGGGATATTTAAAAAACACGTGTGCTGCTTGGGCCAATATTTACTCGCCCGGGGGTTAAATCCACCCGCCCCGGGCGAGTAAATGTATATAATTGTCGAACACTGCAAATATATTTGGAGTCAATACAAAGAGCTTTCAAAATAACTATTCACCCCACGGACAGTACAAAGGACTCGGGGGCATCCCTTAAGGTTGGAGGAAAGGAGATTTCACCAGCAACAAAGGAAAGGGTTCTTCACAGTAAGGGCAGCTAAAAGGTGGAATTCATTACCCATGGAGACACTGATAGCAGATACAATAAAGATCTTCAAAAAAAGGTTGGTCCTCTTTTTTATAAAGGAAAGGTATACAGGGATACACCAAATAAGTATACATGGGAAGGATGTTGATGCAGGAAGACATTTGATTGCCATTTAGGAGTCAGGAAGGAATTCGATTGGATGATGTTTTCTTGTTTGTCTTCCTCTGGATCAATATACTGTAAATACAGATATAGAATAATTGTCTGTCATCTACATGTAACATAGGTTGAACTAGATGAACATATGTCTTTTTTTCAACTTCATTTACTATGTAACTATGTAAAATGCAGAGTGATACAATGTGTGCAGGGAAAAAGGAGACCAAAAAGCGCACCAGCACAAACGGAGCAGGAAGAACCCAGGACAAAAAATGATTAAAAGGGCACTTTAATGTGACAAAAGACCCATCCAACGCGTTTCGAACGTCACAGCGTTCTTTTTCAGCCTGCCTGCCTGCCCTACCAGGATGTGAGTATTTGTATATTTTTCAGGGGAACCTGCCAATGAGACTGATGGTGAGTGGGTTGCACCACACACCACCTGTCTTCAGGAGGATAGTACCCATTATATGATACAATAGGTACTATATCAATTGTTAGTACCCTGGTACAGTGGTCTGGCTTATTATCATTTTGAGATATACCTGCATTTGAGCGCTTCAGCTATTTTCCATGATACAATGTGTGTACAGTATACAAAACAGCATTTCCATTAGTTGTCCTTTAAATAGTTCCTGTTTTATCTTTATTTTTACATTCTAATTGCTCCTAAAACCTGGAGAATACCTCCTAGAACTTAGGACACTTCTAGAACTTAGAACACATCTCTTAGCACCTGGCTTAGGCCACGCGTATAGTGCCCGCGATGTCAACCGTCGCCGCTAGCGAAAGTTGTATTTCGCTTTGCGAGGGTGTCGCGGGCGACCGGGCCATTGATTGGATCAAGGGCTGTCACATGAGGCGATAGCCCCTGAAAAATCAAATATTCCCGGCTGCAAAAAATCGCGTCACCTTGTCACCCCGTCGCTTTGTCGCCTTCGCGCTTACTATGAGCGCACGTGACGGCGGCGAAAATGCATTTGTTTTGGAGAGACGTCGCGTCGCCGGCACTATAAGCGTGGCCTTAGATATGTCTGCAGCAAGAGCTGGTAGAGCACGCTGAGTGGAAAGAAAGACTGCAGCTTCCAGGACATTCAATTGAGGCTCTGGATATGAGTTCGTAGTAGATGCTGAATAATGACAAACATGGATTGTATGTCTTTATTTGTATGTCTTTATTTATATAGGGCCATTAATGTACATAGCGCTTCACAGTAGTAATACATGTGGTAATCAAATAAATAACAGATAATATAAATAACAGATCATGGGAATAAGCGCTTTAGACATAAACGTAACATTAAGGAAGAGGAGTCCCTGCCCCGAGGAGCTTACAGTCTAATTGGTAGGTAGGGAGAACGCACAGAGACAGTAGGAGGGAGTTCTGGTAAGTGCGTCTGCAGGGGGCCAAGCTTTAGTATCATGTGTTCAGAATATCCACAGTGCTATTCATATGCTTCTTTAAGCAAGTGTGTCTTAAGGTGGGTCTTAAAGGTGGATAGAGAGGGTGCTAGTCGGGTACTGAGGGGAAGGGCATTCCAGAGGTGTGGGGCAGTCAGTGAAAAAGGTTTAAGGCGGGAGAGGGCTTTAGATACAAAGGGGGTAGAAAGAAGACATCCTTGAGCAGAACGTAAGAGTCGGGATGATGCATAGCGAGAAATTAGGGCTGAGATGTAAGGAGGGGCAGAAGAGTGTAAAGCTTTAAAGGTGAGGAGAAGAATGGAGTGTGAGATGCGGGATTTGATCGGATGCCAGGAGAGGGATTTCATGAGGGGAGATGCTGAGACAGATCTAGGAAAGAGTAGAGTGATTCTGGCAGCAGCATTTAGGATAGATTGTAGGGGAAAAAGTAGAACAGATGTGATGCATCCAAAATTGGATAGAAATCCTCCACAGCATGTGTAATTAATCAGGATGACAATAGAAAGTCCATGAATAATATGGCAATTATCTGGCACGGGCTAAGGGTCTAGTGGGGTCACCCTTCCTCTAGATTGTAGGGGCGACAGGTGAGAGGCAGGAAGGCCGGACAGCAGGAGGTTACAGTAATGAAGACGGGAGAGAATGAGGGCCTGAGTCAGAGTTTTAGCAGTCGAGCAACAAAGGAAAGGGCGTATCTTTGTTATATTGCGGAGGAAAAAGCGACAAGTTTTAGAAATGTTTTGAATGTGAGAGAGGAGTCGAGTGTGATCCCCTAGGCAGCGTGCTTGGGCTACTGGGTGAATGATCGTAGTTCCATCAGTAATGTGGAAGGAGGTAGTAGGGCCAGGTTTGGGAGGAAGTATGAGGAGCTCTGTTTTAGCCATGTTGAGTTTAAGGCGACAGAGGGCCATCCAGGATGATATAGCAGAGAGACATTCAGAAACTTTGGTTTGTACAGCAGGTGTAAGGTCAGGTGTTGAAAAGTATATTTGTGTGTCGTCAGCATAGAGGTGATATTTAAACCCAAAAGATGTTATTAGGTCACCTAGAGAGAGTGTGTACAGAGAAAAGAGAAGAGGTCCCAGGACAGAGCCCTGGGTACCCCCACAGAGAGATCAATAGAGGAGGAGGAGGTGTTAGCAGAAGAGACAGTGAAAGTACGATGGGAGAGGTAGGATGAGATCGAGATTGAAATAAGTTGTACTCATATTTTTCCAAATAGTTAACAGGCAAGTCTACTGTATTGTTTGAATGCAGCGACCTTTATTGATTTGCTGCCAGAAGGGGAAGCAATGCATTGCTTTGCAATGTGCTGCTGGTTCCTGCAATAACCCAAGGACATGGAGCTAATGACACTGTATATAACCTATGCATTTCATACAGTACCTCAGCTCTCAAATGTGCTCGGTTCTCAACCAAACTTTTATAATGTATCTGATAAATTATTTGCAACGCAACTACCCTAATCTGGGAGGCATTGTGATGGTAGGGGGTAACCAGACTCTCAAATATAGGTTGAGCCCATTTTGGTTACCAATGATCCATGTATAAGGGTCCAAGAGAGACAGCTCTTGGGCCCAGTAACATTGTACCATGCCAATGTATTTTATTTATTAAAAGTATTTTTTGTGTTTTTCACTTTCCGGGCATGCCAGCAAGTATTGCTAGGGTATAAGTTTCAAGGAGGGGTTTTGCGGAGGAACCATTAGCAGAATGTGCCTAGGAGGATGGGGTCCGGAGTTGTTGGTTTCTCCATAAATGTACCCGGGAATCATGCCTGGTTCTCGGATAGGGCCTGGGACATAGTGATTTTAGGCGGAGGCGGTGCTTTCCCTGGCCCTACACAGCGCGCCGTCCGTGGGCGGGTCTGGGGGCGGGCCAGTGACATTACGGAGCTGGTTCGCCCTCATTGGGCGAACCGCTCACGTGACCGGCCCTGCGCTCTGGCGAGCGCCAAATTTGAAACCTCCGTGAGACACACGCTTCCCCAAGCGTGCGGACACGTGTGTGAGCCCCTGCTAAAGCCGCTCTCATTGCGGCTGCAGGGGCTCAGTGCCGAGCAGCAGCGCGCCTCAGCACTGGTCAGCGCATAACGCTGACCATGCCCGAGGCCTAAATGTAGGTACATTGTCCCGGCAATATCTCCCCTTGAAAATGCAAGCACGACTCACCACTAGGGTACCCTGCTTCAGCACAGCCCAGAAAAAAGAATGGGGCACAGTGCTAAAACCTCTATTCCTGTAGCTGAGGGAATCCCTAGGTTAAGGGGGTACCCCAGCTAGTTCCCAGTTGACACACAACCTGTATAGGCTTTGTGGGTGCCCCAACCGTATATAAGGTTGAGGGGGGACTCTGAGAGTCCAGACTGAGTCCAAGAGAAAGTGTGTGGGAATAAGGCAGATAGAAATAAAACTACAACATTTTCCTGTTCTGTCCCCTATTCCCCAAGACTCAGAAGTATAGTAAAATATACTTTATTAAATGTAATGTGCATCTTACATTCAGAACCGATGTCTCAACAGGCTGCCTGAGCTTACCCATAGGCACCGGTAAGTCTGCTGGAAATCGGAGTTCAAAGCAACCAGAGGATGCCAGAGGTGAGAATAGCATTTGGTCGGCCGGGGAAATGTGGAATTACCAGGTTTGGAGATCAGTTGCAGTCCTCCGGGCTGCCACTTGCTCAGCCAGACCTGGTGGAGGCTTCCCCAGCGGGTGGCATTGAGATGGCAAGCTTGCGCATGTCTTTTGGCTATTTCAGATTTCCCGGTGACCCGGCTTTTCTAGCCGGCTTGGCTCTGATTGGCTGCTGGGTAATTTTCCCACGCGTTGATTGGCTGCTGAGTTTTGTGAATGAAACTCAGAATACTATAAGAATCTGTGAGACAATCAGATAGTAGTCCTCCGGTAGTAAGAGCGCATGCTTTTCAAAGTTGCTTCTGCGCGAATAGCAGTGCAACCGGCTTCGAGTTCAAGCCTGAAAAGCCTGCCTGCCAGAGTCTAAGCCACGACTTTTGCTCCAAGTTCTCAGAAACGATCATAGTGGACGTGGCTGGGATTTTATGCTGATTTGAGTTCCAGGAGCTTTGGAGTAACTCGCGGTCAGGAGGGACCAAGTTCTCAGAAGAGAACGTAGTACTGGCATGTGGAACTTTATGCCGATTTGAGTTCCAGGGGATTTCGGGCTAAGTCCCGGTCAGGGTAAAACTCGCCCAAAGAGTTCCCTGCACCTAGGAAAGTCTAGTTTTCAACCCCAGTCCCAAAGTAAGTGTGTCTTTTTGTCTGTATTTTGTATCATTGTGTGTAAGCGAATTTATACCGAATAAATTACAATTTATTTAATTACCTTTTTTTTGCTTAATGTATGATCCCGGTAAAAAGGTGTAAATAACCTGGTCTCTTGTGACAGACATCACAAGAGTTTAAGCTGATACCACGCTGCAGAGGACATTTGTACCAAGCCGATAGCTGATTTTTTTGCATCAATCCCTGTTTGCTGTATCATAAGAGTGGCATTATTTTATTATTTTTGTAAAAGGAAGTACCACAGTTGCTTTCATCTGTTGGGAATGGGTCTGAAGAAGGGGACTATCCCCAAAACGTTGCACTTCTTACCTATTTTTCTCCTACTCCCCTTGTGATTAATTTTTTCTGTTGCACCTTTTATTCTACACTGTTCACCTTTTTTTTGTTGCATAGCTATTCATGTTTATCTGCTTACTTAAGAAACAACACATCACTTTGTGCCAGTCCTGTTTTTCATGGTGATGTGCATATTCTTGCTATCAATCTGTAGATAAGTATTTTTGCTTCTCTTTGCAGTAATTGGGTATATTTATTATTCATTGTTATATCACAGCTCATGCACATTACCACTGTTCACACACACATCTGTGTATATGTGACAGGCATAGTAAAATAGTTTTTTCTTTACTTGATTTTTCTTGAGTCTTGAATGTGGGTATTCATCGTACATGGGAAAAAGTAAACATGCATGGTCTTACCCTGACAATATTTGGACATATATGTAGTATCATAAAAAGCTGAGACTGTGAGTTTTACGTTTTTATTTTTACATTTCCAGCACCAACACATTATGTTAATACACTTATAAAAGGCCAACAACATAATATTATGTGTATCCACCATCCCCTCCCTCCCTCCTCCCCTTTTCTTTTCTATACGCCTCCTCCCCTTAGCCCTATTTATATATAGCTCCAATATACAAACAAGGGGAAGACAGGGGATTGGGGGAGGGGAAGAAGACCCTCGCTACAGCTTGACTAAAGGTGCTACAATCAGGGGTAATGGCTAAAAAGTCAAACAAAGAGAAAAGAAACCCCTATAATGAGAGCACTCACAATGGCTGGGGGAATTGAACACAAGGAGAAGGACACCTAACTAAACAATTCTAGTTGCAATGGTGAATAAATTAAAAAAAACTTTTATTAAGAAATCAGATATACTATGGGGTTAACACCAGGAGCACACACTTGCTTGCAGGCATAAGACGTTGTCACTATAGACACTGTGTCAAATATTACCAAATTGACAATCTTTCGTGATTTATGGTCCTGTATTTAATCATCGTTAGCCTTATTTGCTCAGTCATTACATTTGTTTCCTGGCTCAAAGAGCAGCATAGCTTATTGCAAGTATATAGCAATTCTTCCTTAGGATCCTACATACTTACCATTTAGTCCTTGTGACTTTACCTGATCCCAGTGTGATCACCAACGCCGACTGATATACATTAGTGGGGTTCCTTACCCTGGAATATATTCACCGTAATTATTTTAATTTGCCTATTTGTCATAGTTATGCCTCCCCTCTAGGCATACCTAATTATTGACTTTATTTTATCCGATTTCTTAATAAAAGTTTTTTTTTATTTTTTATTTATTCGCCATTGCAACTAGAATTGTTTAGTTAGGTGTCCTTCTCCTGGTGTTCAATTATCCCAGCCATTGTGAGTGCGCTCATTATAGGGGTTTCTTTTCTCTTTGTTCGACTATATATAGCTCCACCCAATGTTCTACAAACAGGTTCTTCTGAGTTCTGACTGGGGTCCTCACTGTGAGTCCTGTAAATAGGTTTGTGTATAGCTATATGTATTACAAAGTGTGCTGTCACTGTTTGTTGTTTTCAGATAGGAAACGTGTCATTTAAGTAAGTGCTAGCTGTAAGGATCTAAGTCCCGGGTTCATCAAATTTCACATTCTTTTGTATGCGTTAAAAGTATAGATTCTAAAAAAACCAGAGATGATATAGCAAGTTTAAGTAAACATTATAAATTGAATTTTTTTTAAAAACAGAGGGAATATAGCAAGTTTATCTAAAAAAAAAATAGTATTCATCAAATTTCGATATTTTTAGAAACGCTAATAATACTTGTATTAGCTCCACTTTTTAATCACCTACCCCAGGCTGGCACTAAACAGACCTGCGCGCCTCTAACAGACGATCGCACTGCTTTTATTTTATTGTAATAACACGGTATTGAAGCAGGGGGTGTCCTGAGCTGAACCGCATTAATTTCAGCCTCGGGGATCCCCTGCTTCCCTGGTATGGGGTGCCGGTATCTCCCTGTATTGTTTAAATCACCCGCGTCACGTGACGGGGGACACTTAAACTTTGCGGAGAGGTCCATGACTTCGTCTCCATTTTTCCGTCATCACAACTTTATTGATAAAACAAGTAAACTTGCAGTTCCACTTGGCGCCTTATTTAAGGTCGTAGAAATATTGATGAATCCCTACTTATACTTTTGCAATTAACGCACCCTTAAAAAAATTCCAATTCGATAATATCTCCACTTGATGGAAATTTGATGAATCCAGGCCTATGATTGTTCTCATTGAACAGGTTAGGCGTTCTCGGGATAGTAACTTCGGAGTGTGTTAGACTGGCCCAACCGGAAGGCTCCTAGTGCAATCTTGATCACATAGGTATGGAAATATGCAGTACATAGTCGCGAGTTGCTAAAACCTGTAAGATTTATAGATGATCGAAATGCAGTACGGTAACAATGCAAGGTATTCCTGAAACAATTGTACAGTTAGATGTACACGTGTAATTGCTATTTCAACTTCTCTTGCCAGGTATCAGCTCCTGTTCGACAGGGCTCAACTGTGGATACTGTGCATCAAAACGGCAATCTTCCAAATCTGAGTATTATCACAAAACATATGAGTCATTTTTAGCAAGCAAGCAATGAACCTTAAATAAAATGTGTTATCGCGTGTTAAATATTTCGGATCCTGGCACAACATGAAATCGCAAGTTTACTTATTTTGATGCTACCAATTAAATTGCGATACTTTGCAATATCGACCTAATGCCAAAATGTAACACAATTTTTTATTGTCCACACCAGGGGTGCACACACTTCCTACGCTGCGCCCCTACTGCCTGATCTCCCCCTGTGTTGTCCCCCCCCCCCCTTTACCTCTAATGCGGCGTAACGTCATTTGACGCCGCATCTCCATGGCAACGTGGAGTCAAATGACCCTGCAGCGTCATTTGACGCCGTGTTACCATGGAGATGCATGGACTGAAGCCAGGTAAGTGAACCGCGCACCCCCAAAAAGTCTCACGCCCCAGTTTGTGCACCCTAGTTATACACGATGCTGGCATTCGGCCTATCTTGCCTATGTATGTAATGGATATTGTATAAATATAGGCAAGAAAAGCTATATCAGCCTCAAATATTAACATTTTAGTAAATCTTAATCTTACCAGCCCAAGTGGCCAGCTCATCACAAGTAGCTGACCACTAAAGGACACCATGGATTCATTTACCTACTACCCCCCTTATCCAACTATGATGCTAGTAAGTCATTGCATGGAAATGTTTTCTAACCGCCTAGGCAATTGAAGGGTAACCTCCATTATCCTCTTCCGTGGGGGCCTAAACCCCCCTCCCCCGGGCACCTACCCCCTTTACCCACCAAAATAAACCGTTCTAAAGGATTGGCTAATAGGGCTATCGGCCAATTTTATAAGAAAAATATATATATATATTATCAATTAGTAGGGATAAAAACAATTACTCCTTTTCTTGCCCTGAACCATCTTTAATATAATACATATCAACCTACAGCAATATATAAAAAGAAATATGAATATACAGAAAAAAATAAGTCTTCCCCTCTTAGGACGCATTCAGGGTGAGCGCATGCTCGCGACCTTGCGCGTTATGTTACACGCACCTTTAGCTGCAGCGATTTTGTGGCCTGGGTAGATGCGACGGGGAGGCGTGTCAGGGGGTGTGACGGAGGGGTGGCCAAGACATCACGGAGCTGGTTCGCCCTCATTGGGCGAACCGCTCACATGACCCGGTCATCGCGCCGCAGAATCAACGTTTTTTTATTCTATGCGCCCTGGCACACGAGCGGTCTGTGGCTGCGTTCATTGCCTTAAAGCATTTTGATCGTGCCGCACGTGCAGATGCTCGCGCAGTCATGCTAACCATGGACGTGGCCTAAGGGGATGGGGTTCCCCACAGCATTACGTCCATGGGTTTTCCTTCCCTCTCTGCCTGTTGTGACAGAGTCACTGACCTTATGGATTAGAGAACTAGCGGAGTGGATAGGTTCCAGTGTTCAAGAGGTTAAATTCCTCTATGGGAGCTTGCTGCACCTGGTACTAATTAAGACAGCACTCCTAAGTGAAGGTTTAAAAAGGCAGGAAGTACCCTGCACAAGAGAGACTGCTTTTCCCCAGCTAGGGGAGATGGATTTTTCTCCAAGCCAGGAAGGACCCTGGCTGTTCTGGTTTCCCAGCCCTGCAGGAAGCATGGCTGCTGGGACCAGCTGGGACCCCCACCCAGGATAAAGATTTCCATTAGAACAGGCCACATCAAAGTTTAGTTAGTTTCCCTTTTGGGAATAGGTTTTTATTTTATGATTTTGTTTTCTTAAAGGCACATGTACTCATGGTTTAAAGGGCTTTTGGAAAAATAAACCACTGGTTGAGGGCTGAGTACCTCTTGTGTGTATACATGTTTTGTCCTTTCCTACAAATTAAACCCTAGAAGACTGTGTCACAAAGCGCCTAGACAAACGTTAGCACTACACAAAGGGAGCCGTTTGTCAGCATAGGGGTACTCGGATTTCTAGTTGCAGCACTTTGTCCCGGGGTTGAATCACTGGAGGTAGGTGGGGGAGGTGGTTGCATAGGTAGTGTTTGTGACTTCCAAATTGGCAATGATTGCGGAATAATGCCCCTCATTTGGTCACAGTTTGCATTGATTTGTAATGTAAATTTTTGCAAGGTGTTAGCAAACTAGTTTTTGTATGGTTCATCTTTTTGTTCTTTCAGTATGTCTCTTCCTAGCTGTGTTCTTGATTCTGTAGCAGTATGAGCATGAACACTTTCAGTAAGGAAACAGATGTCCTTAGGTTTCCTGTTTCGCTTGGTCATCAGTTGTCTTCTGTGTTGTACTTGAGCTGAATGCAGGTGCATTGCTTCTGCTGAAATATGTCGTAGCGGTACTCGCGATTCTGTTTGGCACTCTACGTATCACTGTGGTTGCCATTCTGACCATTATGTGAAATGAGGCTCTTGTTGACCCTGTTCCACTTGGCCCACATTTGTAGCTTGATCTGTGGCTCCACTTGGCACATAAGTGGGGTAAATGTTATCTCCTGCTCTGCAGATACTGGTACTGCAGTGGGACTCACTTTGCTGGTGACGGTGGAGACTGGGCTTCCAAAGATGTAGTAAGGGGCACAAGGTCTGTGCCATGGGGCGTCAAGCCAGGAAGGACCTCCTTACCATATATATATATATATATATATATATATATATATATATATATATATATATATATATATATATATATATATATATATAAGAGCCTGTGATATATATATATATATATATCTATATCACAGGCAGAAGGGATATTGCAGCCATGGGTAAAAGTTTCTCCCTGCTTGCTGCAGTCAGCTTCTTAATGCCGGCACACTGATGAATACTGTTTCAAATCCTCTCCTTAAAATGGAAATTAGTGATTATCCCAGTCATTATGCAGCACAGGGAGTGATCCACACCAACAACACCACTCCTCTGCACAAGGGAGAGAGGGAGAGAGGAAAAGCAGGCATTGGCGGTCGCAGGGGAAACCCCCAAGGACCACCTGTTACCCACCAATATTCTAAACCGTGGATCACCTCTACACTTTCATCTCTTACTTTATGTACTGAACAGTAGCATTACAAACATTTCACTTTAACCTTTCGTTGGAAAATGCACAACCTTTTTGAAATGTAGATCTCAATACCAGGTCTGCTATTTTGAGACTATTTCACATTTAGCATTATGATTAAAACAATTCTTTGAGCTAATGGTTTGAACCAGCACACCTGGTATATTATTTATGTATTTATTTATAAAAATGTTTTACCAGGAAGTAATTACAAAATGGAAGATGAATGCTGCACTCCCCAACAAGGAAAATAACAATAAATACGGTGCTCCTGGTTCAGGAATCTCTGGGTGGTATTCCAAGTGAAATAGGAAGGAAGAGCCTGGGCACTGCGGATTTCTGCTTGTGCCATTAGCATTTGAGAAAGGCCATAGGGGCCGAAACGTCATCACACTGGCTAAATAAATCTTTTTTCACGAGAAGAAATCCGTAGTGTCCAGGCTCTTCCTTCCTTACCAGGAAGTAATACATTGAGAGTTACCTCTCGTTTTCAAGTATGTCCTAGGCACAGAGATAACAATAAATGGGGTTACATTAAATGAACAGGGTTATACAGTCAATTCACAGACATTTCATGGACAGGTAGAGTTGGAAAGAAAAAAAGAAACTTAAAAGAAAAAATTGGTATTTTTTAAATTTGGGCCATTTTGATACAATTTTTAGCGCAGGATTTTTTAACCTTTCGGAAAGTTTCGATCGAAGCAGTGTTGAAGCGATTGTGAGCAGATACTGTACATTGTATGCACATCATATTTGTAGCCTTTACCTGAACCTTACATCTCACTCTATTGTGGTGTTTAAAATATATTAGGTTTAAAGTCAAATATGTTTAACAGAGTTCATTTTCTAACCAGACTGATTGCATTTGACAATGGATTTCACATGTGTTTTGTTAAAGTAGCAGTCTGCGCTGATCAACGTTATTTTTTGCATTTCCATGTTTTACCTACTGTAAGAGATCTCTTCTTGCCCTTTCCATACACTGTTTATTTTTAAAAAATCTGATGCTCCAAACAGGAGAGGTAGGGTGTAACAGGGGACTTATCCCTGTTCAGTAATGTGCCTTTAATCTAGCAGTGTGGTGGTTAACTTCTGGTAGTTAATTACTAAACACCACCTGCCTGATTGAGATGGCTTACAAAAGCCTGTCTGTTCAAACAGGAAGTGAGAACTCTTTAGCTGACACCTGAGCTGAACTTGGAGACACACTTGTTTTGAGCTCTGCCAAAGTTAGCAGAGCTGCTTTCAAGACACAAGGCCCAAATAAGACTTCTAAACCTGGATGCTGATTTTCTGTGCACGCTCAGTGCGGTTCCAGGAGAGCAGAGAAGCTTACTCTACAGCTGATAAAAAGATAAGACTTTCATTATTAAGAGACTGCTTATACTGTATCTGCTTATTTTCATGCTATGTTTGGGGCTGGGTAGAAATGCTTGACTAGGGAGATGTGAATTGGTTGCATAGTGTTTTCACTAGAATTACTCCCAAGTGAATGGAAGCTTTGTCCCCCCCCCCCCCCCTGTGTTTGGACAATTTTCCTGATGAAAAGGAACAGGCACAATAAAGCCTATTATAATTTCACGTTATAAAGCCTCCTAATTGCGTACCTCTGTGAACGTCCGTCCACATATGGTGTCAGAAGTGGGATAAGAGGTGTCCTTGTAGTTAAAAAGGATCGGAGTTTTTATGTGAAATTGTTTGTTATGTTTTTTTGCCTACAAACAGTCCAAACAACTTGGGGAAAAAAAAAAACCCCTCATGCAGCAGAGATCAGATTTAAAGGGACACACACCACTGAAACTTACACTGCACTGAAACTTACAAAACCACAGATGGACTCTTTTCCCCAATCCCAAGAGACTGCTGAAGCAGGTAAACCTTTAATTACCTATCACAAAGTGTAATACGGTCATTGAAATAGGGATTTTGCCTTCTAGCCATAGTCAGGGTTCAAGAAGTGAGTCAGCCCTTAAAAAGGGATAGGTTTTTCTTCTTTTCAAAAGTTTCGCTGAAGCAGTGAAAACAGATGGTGACCCACGAGTGGTACTGATTTTGCAAATAAAGGTTGCCACACCGCATAGGGCTACCAGCTGTGAATGGAGTATATGCAGAAAAGTGTGAAAATTGATACAAAGACTGTGCTGAAGCAGGGGTATTTTTAGCAAACAAATGCTGAGTGTAAAATTGCCCTATAAAGAAAAAGTTTTTTCAAAGCCAATTGCTGAGTGTTGAGTCCACTGCAAAGAATGGTTTTTTTTCTGCAAGTAAAAAAGTATGCCTATTATCTTGGGAGCAAAACAGACACCCGAAGTGTGAATGCCATAATACCCAAAGATGAGACTGAAAATTACTGAACTCAGGCAGAAAACCAAATTCTGTTGCTGAAGCGGAGGGATTTCACCTAGCAAATAAATGGTGTATAGCAAATAGACTTTTTTACCTAGCAACTGCACACTCTTGTATACCTGATAAGAGAAAATGCATGCACAGTACTGCTGATATTGAAAAAAAAAATTTACCCAAGAAAGAAAAATCTACAGAGATGCCTGTGAGAGCCATGACCTCTACAAGCAAAATATGCCCATCTGTAGGACTATCACAATTGGGGGTTCTAGCAAATACAGTGGCAACAGCTGCAATAGCGCCTCCTGAGGTCAGGAAGAAAATGACACCTGATAGCCTAAAAATGGAGGACAAGATGCAGCGTTCCTGTAATGAACCCTACCCCACTGAAGAGTGGCCCTTCCAGTCCAATAAAGAGGAAGACATCTCTTACAGGGAACCCGAACTGAGTCACACCCACAAAACACCCCAAGAATGGTGGGGGTGCCTGAACTCGGCACGAACAGAAAAGACCGCTCCCTTTGATGACTAATATGATCAGCAGGAGACAGAGTGGGAGCAGTGGATCACAGAATATTTCCATCAGCTATTACAGTTGCAAGAAAAGCCGGGTGGATCCAGTGACGCTGCTAAAACTTCAAATGAAGATGGAGACCCCAGTATCCCTGAAGGGACGGTGTCATCCAAATCAAAAAGGAAGAAAAAGAAAAGCGGTTCTTCACTTACTGTGGAAGTAACAGACACGTCCGCAGATCCTGTGGAGAAAAAGGGGGACCGAGATGCCCTGCAGGCTAGAGAAAATGGAGAATTCGTCCCACGTATAACTGAATATCCAGAGGGCGCAAGGCAGAAGTCGTGTACCCCAAAGACGTGTCTGTCCGGTGCCAACAGTGAGGAACCCTCAACCAGTCATCCCAGGGAAGTGGAGCCGGAACCAGTGAGTGACGATCCCTTGACCAGCCCTGAAGACGCCCTGAAAATTGCCAGGCATGACTGTGATCTGCTCTGTGAAGAATTGGAAAGGGAAAAAAATAATAATGCTGAGCTGCAGAAGACTGTGCTCGCAATTTACTCTGCGGCCAAGACTGAATTGGAGGATCTCAAGACTGAGCTAGATACTGCAAAGGCTACTATTTCCGCCATGGATGTAAAGCAGAGCCAGTCTGACAAAATGGTGGCTACGCTAAAGCGGAAGTATGAGGAGGCACTGAAGCAGATGACAGTCTTCCAGCAAGAGGTTCACACTCTGCGCATAGAGTAGAATGCCTCACGACAGGAGGTCAACAGTGGCCGGATAGAAGTGGACGTAGCTCAGAAAGAGGTTCAGACACTCCACAGAGCACTGGATGCCTCACATCATGAGACCTACAGCTGCCGCACAGACCTGGAAGTTTCCAGAAAGGAACTACACAGTCTCACTGAGGAGCTGGACATTTCAAGGAAAACTATCCTACATCTTAACTTAGATCTCAAAGTCTCTCAGAAGGAGCTTCAGAACTTGGAGATGGAAGTCTCACGCCAGGAGACAGCCCGACTCCAAGCAGATGTGCAAAAATGGAAGGTGGACTGCAAGGAAGCGCTGAATAGTACAGAGACTGAAAAAAGAGAAAATTAAAAAAAAGAAAATTCTGAGTTGACAGAATACGTCAAGGGAAAGGATGAAGAGCTGCAGGCTCTTAAAGAAATAAATAAACTTTTGAAAGAGGAAATGATTGAAGCAGAGCACCGACTGCAGAACCAACTGCAAGGTCTGCGTACACACCTCCAGTATGCTGAGGAGAAGCAGCAAACGCTGCAGGAAGAAAAGCTGCAGGCTGCTAAAGAGGTACAAGCGCTGCAGGAACGTCTGAATACCCAGTACGTCCCCACAGAGCAGTATGAGGAGCAAAAGGCCACGCGGCAGGTCTTCAGAGCATCATTGGAGGCGGAGCTTCGATACCAGGTGACTCTGTATGAGAGGGAGCGTGAGAAGGCTCAAAAACTGGAGCAAGAGCTGGAGAGACAGAGAGACTGTTCCATTCCCTTGAGTCAGTACACCAAGGAGAAAACAGACGCAGCGGCAACCTTGACGACAAAAATTACAGAGCTCCAGAATATGAAGGAGACTCTGATACAGATTCCTCCAATTCAGGAAAAGGTATTGGCACTGCCCAAGCACCAGTATCCCACAGTAACTAATGCCCGTGAGGACAAGGGTACAGTGAGAGTTGGGGACTCCACGCAACTTCAAAACAAAAATACGAATTTTGCGCCACCAAAGAAAGCACTAGCCAAACCTACAGCTGCCCAACAGGCAACAAACAGAGGTAGGAGTGCAGAATCCTTAGCTGAAGAAGCTGAACTGGTGACTCCGTGGTGTGGAGAAACTGCAGAAAGACCACTTCAAGAGCAGAAAACTCCAAGGGCTAGTCCTAACTGCTCTACAACTGTTGCCATACACTTTGTCTACAAAAAGAGGAGTGCCCGACGCAACAGAAATCTCAAGACCGCGCAAGCAATAAGAAGACTACGTGGAAAAAGTCCTCCTCGAGCGACTGAGGAGTGCTGATCTCAAGCACCTTTGGGAGGAGACAAAAATAAACTGGAGAAAGGGCTCCAATCCCAGCGGGACAGAAGGTTCTCTTCCTCCATCCACTCTCATTCAAGTCACAGAAAGATCTCGAATGAGAGTGGAAGGATGGGCTTTGGCCTTGGTAAGCCCGAGCTTCCCACAAACAGGGGAGGTATGTAACAGGGGACTTATCCCTGTTCAGTAATGTGCCTTTAATCTAGCAGTGTGGTGGTTAACTTCTGGTAGTTAATTACTAAACACCACCTGCCTGATTGAGATGGCTTACAAAAGCCTGTCTGTTCAAACAGGAAGTGAGAACTCTTTAGCTGACACCTGAGCTGAACTTGGAGACACACTTGTTTTGAGCTCTGCCAAAGTTAGCAGAGCTGCTTTCAAGACACAAGGCCCAAATAAGACTTCTAAACCTGGATGCTGATTTTCTGTGCACGCTCAGTGCGGTTCCAGGAGAGCAGAGAAGCTTACTCTACAGCTGATAAAAAGATAAGACTTTCATTATTAAGAGACTGCTTATACTGTATCTGCTTATTTTCATGCTATGTTTGGGGCTGGGTAGAAATGCTTGACTAGGGAGATGTGAATTGATTGCATAGTGTTTTCACTAGAATTACTCCCAAGTGAATGGAAGCTTTGTTCCCCCACCCCCCTGTGTTTGGATAATTTTCCTGATGAAAAGGAACAGGCACAATAAAGCCTATTATAATTTCACGTTATAAAGCCTCCTAATTGCGTACCTCTGTGAAAGTCCGTCCACATAGGGTTTGAAATGTTAAATAACCCGGAGGTTGAAATTGAGCTCTCCCCAATCCTCATGGTAACCTCAGAATCTAGAGATTAAGAACATCATAATTTTAATACAAATTATTATTATTTTTTTTTTTAAATAAGAGTTAACTAATGGTTTGAACTGACATTCTTGGTATATACTCCCAGTTACAGCTGACCACGGTTGTTGTTGTCTTGGCCTTTAAATATTCTTATTTTTGGTTTAGCGCTAAGACAGTGGAAGATTTCCAGATCCGCCGCCCCAAGGCACCTACCTAGTGCCGCCTCCTCCATGCTGCCGCCCTCCATCTTCTTCGAAATCTCAGCGTCAGATGTCACCAATGCAACGTCACACAGCATCTCGTTGCCATGACAATGAGACATAATTGTCATTTGACGTCGCAGCATCACATTGCCATCGCAACGAGACGTGTTGTGACGTCAAAGCATCATTTGATGCTGCAGAAAGAAGGTGGAGGCAGGAGGAAGGCAGAGACGGCAGCAGGTAAGAAACTTCCCATCAGGTCTGATTGGCCCAAGAGCGCAGCCTCTGCGTATGGGTGCGGACATTTTTACCGCCCCAGGCCTAGGACCACCCACTGTTTCTCCATAATTTCTTCTATGGATTCAGCTATTACAAACATTAGAGTTTACTAAATAATTTAAGTCTTTCGATTATTATCGCATCCCCATAAATCTTCATTGGTTTTCATATAACTAAACAAACAAGGTTGTATGGTGCTCTGGAACAAAAAAACAGCTTGAGAAAATAGCCAAAGTCTTAGGTGGAGTACCCCTCCAAACTAAACAATAAAAAGGGCTAGGATATAATACTCCCACAAGCACTTGGATGTGTAGCTGGAAGTAGAGTCCCACAGGCACTGAGGTAAGGACAATACACACCTGCGGGTGTCCAGCATCAGAACAGCATCATGGCAATAAAATGGGGTATATAAACAATGATCCTTATAGCCTTTTGGGGAAAAGGACAGTGGAATAAGCTCACATTGAATATAAAAACTCACATGGTTGAGGAGCCTCAGTATCCACTTGTCCAGGGGTATATCGTGCCTCCGTTGATGTAGATTATCAAGAAGAAGGAGAGAAAAAACGAAGCGCTGATTCCACTGCTAGCTTAAAAAAACACAGAGGTGCGTTCCCATAATGAACAAGTTTATTAGATCAAACTAAGACAAACAGAACACCTACGTGTTTCGGGCTTGTGGCCTTTTATCAAGGTGAATAAAAGCAGCTTACCGGAGTGTGTTTAAATACCTTATCCTCGCGCTGGTGCAACCAATGCCGCGTCACTTCCTGGTTTTGAGACAGTGACGCGGGACGTGTGACGTCAGCGCGTTGGAGCCGGTACAACACAACAAACTTTATTGAAACATAAAAAAACGAACACTCCGTAAATGAATGAAAAATCAAATATAAACATTGAAAAACATATGTAAACATTAAAACAAAGTTAAAAAACAAATAGAGAAACAATGAAATAGTCAATTCAATGAATAAAAGCAAATAAATGCCTCATCCATAAATTAAGCATGCTCTATACCCGTTGAACAACCACAATTAGAGTATGAAGAAAATTGTAATGATAAATTTGGAGAAGACACATGTTCAAAAAATGGAAATGTAAAAACCATGATTTAAAACAATGAGCAAAGATAATATACTGTATTCATAAATCAAGTATAAATAATGAATAATTATTGCTCATAGTAACATGTGTGATATCCAAATCCAAACAAATAACATACTCTGTCAAAAATCACTTATCCATTCATTCATCTAAAATAGAAAAACCGAAGTTAAGACTATTCATAATGAAAAAAAGAAAATATATATATATCTATATTCTTTGTTATAAAAAAGAATAGGATAACGATTTAAGACAGGATGACAGACAAACCCAGCAACAAATTCGAACAAAAAGCCAATATAATGGCTAAAGAAAATGAACGTATATTTTAAGTTCTTATTGTCTAAAAAATAAACATCTTAATATTTATATAATTAATGTCCATATATTTAATAGAAAAAAATGTTCCGAACTATAAAAAAAATTGTATATGTAGAGACAAATGTATTTCCCATGTGGTGGGGGGAAAAAAGGGATCATGTATTTTTATAAAATTAAGACAGGAGAGGCCCTAGGTCCCAATCTGAATTGAGACCATTTGGGATACGAGTTTTTAGATTAAAAATCCAAAAGAGCTCTCTCCTGTCTAAAATGCCATTTCTATCCCCACCTCTAATGGGACAAGGTACATGCTCTATACCAATGTATGAAAAAGTTATCCTATTCTCGTTTTCATATACTGTAACTAAGCTTAATTCTTAAATAATGATTACAGTTTATAAAGTTATTGACCACAGTTAAAAGCTCTAACCCACCTGTAATAATGAGGGTTCATGGGGGCTATATGACTCCCTTTAAAATATATCAGAGGTGCAAACCAACATTGAGAATGAGCCAACAGAATAATTGTATTTAAACAAAAATCCTGAAATGTTCTCTTTGCTCCTCTGATAACATACAGTGATAAGGGAAATCTTGATTAAAAAATTGCAGGTCAAAGAAGGAATGCTAGAGCAGGAAAAGTATGCATTCTTACCACATGTTTGACAGCCCTTGAGTATTTGCACATACTGTATGCAATCATCCAAACAAGTCCTAAAATACAGCTCAACTTCGTTATAGAGCGATCCGCTACAACGCGGATCCGCTTATAACGCGGTTTGAGCGTGGCGCCCCATTTAGAACATCTTCAAGGGTTTTTTTTTGCGCAGGCAACTACCATAACACATAAATAAGGTTACATTATGTCTTTGAGCATACACATCATTTTCAAGATGGCCACCGCATCAGGACAAGTTGCTTAGCAACTACATCACACTACAGCAACAGCCTTGCTTTGACAGTATTTAGGTAGCCTTGCGCATGCGCCTGCAGGTTAGAGTTTTCCATTATGCAAATCTGACAGGTAATTGGTCTTTTAATTAAATGTGACGGTGTTTTTCTGATCATTAGCACTTGTGCACCTGGGGTGGGGGTATATAGTATGGGTATGTCCTTCCTTCACTGCACTACCCTGAGAAAGGACCTGTTTGTGGGTCCGAAACGTTGGAGATTTGTGTCTTATCTTTCTACAATATACTCTCTACAAATTCAAACCTGAGTGCTGTCTGCTTATTCCCGTGCGAACGGTATTCTATGCTTATTTACTTATTATGGGACATGCACCTACCATATAGGGTTACAATTGGAGTGCCGGCTGCTCACACACACACACACATTCTATATCTATATCTATATCTATATATATATGTAGCCCCGGTCTTATTTTGCCCTCCTTGTCCCCCCTCTGCGAGTGCCGAGCGGATGCGGTTGCCGCCGGAGGCAGCGACGGACCCGCCGGCACTTCACGAGGGTGGGGGCCAGTGCAGGGAGCGCTCGGTGTCCCTGGAGCTCCGGTGGCGTACCCGGCTAGCGGGGGCCGCCATGAAGTGTTGCGCGAGCGTACGCGGGATCGCGCATGCGCAGGAGGTACCCTGGAGCTAGGGAGAAGTTGCACGAGGGTAGGGAAGCAGAGGGAAAGGTTGCGGCGGCCATTAGGTGTTCGCGCATGTGCAGAGCAAGTGCGCATGCAGCCCCAATGCCCAGACAGGTCCCACGGGACTACAATTCCCATAGGGCCTAGCGAGGCAGGCACCAGGTACCTGATAGTGGCCAATGAGGGCCAAGGATTCCCAGGCAGGGAGAAAGGATACATTTCGCAGGCTTGGAGCACGCAGGTCAGTCAGACCCAGGAGCAGCCAAGGGAAGTAGGTAGGGTGCAGGAGTCACTGACTCCCTGCACTAGGCCAGCAGCCCCCAAGGCCCAAGATAGCTCTGAGTCGCCCAGTAGAGTAAGTGTTGCCAGGGACAGCCCTAAGGATAGGGGCTCTGTCACTTACCGCAGTAGGAGCTGGGGAGGAGAAGGGGAAGGAAGGGTGCAGGGAGCGAGTGAAGCTCCTGCACCACGTAAGGTCCCCCACATCCCAGGTAGGCCCCAACTCCCCACCAGGTTAGTGGGTAACTGATACGGGATGGCACTAGGTTAGGGACGCTGCCTTAGTGATAGTGTAGTGCTGTTTTGTCAGGGTCACGGCTGGCAGTGCTGTGAGGCCTGACAAGAAAGCACAGTATTTGTGCAGCACGTTTGCTGTACGCATCCAGCAGGTTGCAGTGCGTTGCTGCAGGCGCTGTTAGTATTAGTTAGAGTCAGGACTGGGAAAAGTTAGGGGAGCGGAGCAGGCTATTAACCCCTTAGGTCCCAGATAGGTCCTCACTCCCCAGTTTGTGGTGCTACAGGGACAGGCCCTAGGTTAGGGATCCTGTCACAGTAGCGCTAGTGTTAGGTAGGGACACAGCGGACGCTGCGTTTTCTGTGAAGAGGTTCGGGCTCAAGTCGGGGCCCACAGAGACTATCTCCAGGGTGAGATCACCCCTGGCGGTCCTTGTGCAGAGAACCAGCTTGGGATCAGACGGAATCACCGAGCGACAGATCCTTTGCGAAGCCGTTGCTGATCCGAGTACTGGAGTGCTCGGCAGGTACTTTACATCCACAAATGCACCAACTTAGCTTAATAGTGACTGCGCAGTCACCCATATCCTCTCTCTGCAAGAGTGCGGGACATTGGGTGGGGATCCTATGAACACTGGGTGGGATCACTCGGTGTTGGGGAAAGCGTTTGGTGGGACGCCTTGGTTATTAGTGTCTCCTCTGTAGAGGGACACCTGTTATTCTATTGCTGATATATGTGTGTATGTTCTCAAGTAAAAGGTATTGGTTATCATACACACGGTGTGCTAGTTATTTGTATGTTTCTTGCCCAGGGGAATCTCACATCACGGGGATCCTGGGTAAGTGGAGGCGCTGCGTTGAGTAAATGTACGAGTGTTACCCCAGGCTCCCAGCTAGCGGAGGCTCAGATCTCCTGGAGCCGCAGGTGTTGTACAGTGACCAGTAGTTCCTTTGGGAGGGTTCAGAAAAAGGGCTAAATATATATATATATATATATATATATATATATACACCTTAGATCCTCCCATAATCTAGTCAAAGTAGAAAAAATAGTGCAGCAAATTATGATTATGGAAACAAGCCTTATAAACGACATCCTTCAAAAACACCAAAAGACCCAGAAACCTTGATGCTGGTAGATAATGATTTTTTGAGAAGATCACTTGCTCAATCACATTTAATTGCATAATAACTCATTTTTACCCACCCGTGACCCTATTGACATTCATCTTTTAGTCATACTTCCACATTAAAATTAACAATGATTAATGTACGATATGCGGATATCCGTTGTTATTCTGCGATGTTTTGTAAACCTTATCCAAAATATGTCTTGCCCCCTCTGCCTTTCCTCCCTGTCCCCCCTGTTTTTTTATGTTTTCATTGTTTTAAACTGTTGTATAATTGGTAATTCTATTGGATGTGTCAATTTATTGTATGATCTCTTCCCCCCCCCAAAAAAAAATTCTGCATCCCTATTTCATTGTAAAATGACAATTGAAATGATTTAAGTGGTAAAAAATATATATATTTTCATTTTCTAGGTTACTCAACTTCTGAGGAACTCGACTTGCATATCGTTATGTTCTGTAAAAGAGTGGGGATGTCCTTTCCATAGTGGTGTGAAGATGGTCAGCGCGAACCTCGTGGACCTCACGAATATGGTGGATCTGGATGAAGTATCAATGAAAGAATAAATGAGAATACAACACAATATTAGTGTATTTTGTCCACATGTGGGGGATGGGGGGATGGGGAGTGGGGGGGGGGGAGGGGGAGTGGTGGGGTGAGGGAGGAGTGGACGATGGAAGGATTGATAGTGGGTTCCCACTAACTAATCACAGAATACATAGAGTATATGAATCCAGTGACTCACACGGGCTTGTGCTGTATCTCTCCCTCAACGCTGACTGGAGTGGGTTAATACAGACTCATAAGCTGGAGTCTCAATATACATAAAACTCACACGGCCTGATGTGAGTCCTTGCCCTCAGAGGGTGATGTCCTTTATGGATGGTGTTTTGTTGTTTCAGCAGAGTTGTCCCTCGATGGGTGTGGTGTGTGGGTGTCTCCTCTCCCCGTATCCCAAATGACCAAAAAAAGGAGGTGTGCAAACCAAAATATATATTAAAGGTCTTTAATGGGTTAACAGTGAAGACATGTGCATACACTATGCATACATGTTGTGGTGCTTAAAAAGGTATAAAACAATATAGGACACAGTGACACAATGAACTGGACAGTAGAAGATGTACTGAAGCAAACACAAAAGCGCGTCCGGCAGCGGAACCGGAAAGGGAGATCTGTGCCGGATGTCCTGCCGGAGCTCATTGACAGAGGGACCCAGCACACTGCAGGACATCCGGCACAGATCTCCCTTTCCGGTTCCGCTGCCGGACGCGCCAGTGGGAGCAAAAACGGAGGAGGAAATCGTGCAGGAGTGTCTCGAGCGGTTGATGCTGGGCAAGTAAATTTGTTTAGTGTGAGTGTCTATTCTTTTGTGTTTGCTTCAGTACATCTTCTACTGTCCAGTTCATTGTGTCACTGTGTCCTATATTGTTTTATACCTTTTAAAGCACCACAACATGTATGCATAGTGTATGCACATGTCTTCACTGTTAACCCATTAAAGACCTTTAATATATATTTTGGTTTGCACACCTCCTTTTTTTGGTCATTTGGGATACGGGGAGAGGAGACACCCACACACCACACCCATCGGGGGGCAACTCTGCTGAAACAACAAAACACCATCCATAAAGGACATCACCCTCTGAGGGCAAGGACTCACATCAGGCCGTGTGAGTTTTATGTATATTGAGACTCTAGCTTATGAGTCCGTATTAACCCACTCCAGTCAGCGTTGAGGGAGAGACACCACACAAGCCCGTGTGAGTCACTGGATTCATATACTCTATGTATTCTGTGATTAGTTAGTGGGAACCCACTATCAATCCTTCCATCGTCCACTCCTCCCTCACCCCACCACTCCCCCTCCCCACCCCCCACTCCCCATCCCCCCATCCCCCACATGTGGACACAATACACTAATATTGTGTTGTATTCTCATTTATTCTTTCATTGATACTTAATCCAGATCCACCATATTCGTGAGGTCCACGAGGTTCGCGCTGACCATCTTCACACCACTATTGCCACGCTGAGAAGGACACGGGATTCCCTTCTCCAAGGTCAAGCAGCAACCACAAAAATCAGCAAAAAGGGCCAGTATATGTTTTTTATATACTCTTTTGCACCACAAACACTAAACCATATTTGTATATTTTATTAATTTTAATAGAGTAAGGCGTTACAATAACTTTTTAAGCCACGAAATCCAGGGAGCGCCCCAGTCCAAATATCCTCTAGACATGTCCTTTCCATGTTGTCTTGTGGAGGAATAAAGGTCCTGGCCCCCTCTAACAATAGAGTGTACCGTACTGAGAAAGATTGATTGAAAATGGCAAACTAATATCTCTCAACTCTACTTCCTTCTTCCTTTTAGACCTGTTTATATGTACTTCTACCTACAGACGCAGCAGGTTAGGTAATTTCAATAGAACCTCCCCCCTTCCCCTATGCAGTTCTGTTGTTCTACTGTAGTCCAGGAAGAGTATAGGTTGCACGCACACAAAACAAACCCAGATGATGTCTAAATATACAGGCAATGTATAGAGACAAAATAACGCGATTCTCCACCATTATTATATATATTCTTATATTCTTATATCTATACTGTAAACATGCCCAGAAATTAAAGCACAGCACATTGTACTATAACATTTAGAAAGCGTGAATATTAACCTGTCACAACCCAAGATAAACGACTTCTACTTCCTGCAGAAAAAACCACAATCAATACTAAAAAAGCAACCACAAAAGCAACTTTGGAGTAAGCAACAGAAGAAAAAAGAGACACCAGGAAACCAGAGCAAAGGAAGATTTTGCATCTCTTTCTAAACATTGATAGCTTCAAGTCAAATGTGCTAGGGAATAGTAACAGAGTGTAAATCCCTTCTGTTATCTCATGATGTCAGCACAGTACCATCTGATTACAGAGAGGACTTTCATTGTGAGCTACACCCGACAGATTGCTTGGACCACCAACAGTGCAATATATCACAGTAGTGGAACATGCCCCACTGAGCAGTATCTGTAGACTGGAATGGGAAATATCTAACTTGGGCAATAACTTAACTATTAAATCAGAGAGCTGGAAATCTCATTTCTTGCCATCAAAGATTTGGGGGCCTATTCACAAAACTTTGATAAGTACAGTGAATTACTGATCGGGTTTGCTGCACTATAATAAATTTATGTCAAAACGGTATTCACTAAGAAAAAGCGCAAGTTTTTTATAGTGCAGAAAAACAAAAGCAACATCGCAATACTTTGTGTTTGCTTAAAGAGAGATTTAGCTGCAGCAGCCTGGAAGAGCTGCATCTCCCTGCACAGCTTTTACAGGCGATCGTTCAGTTTTAATGTTAATTTTAATAACAGTATTGAAGCAGGGGTTCTCCTGAGCTGAACTGCATTTGTTTCAGCCGCAGGGACCCCCTGCTAACCGAGTTACAGGCCCCGGTATAAGGTGCCGGTATCCCCATCATGTTTAAATTCTCCCGCATACGTGACATTAAAATGCACAGGAGATACCGACACCCCATACCGGGGCCTGTAAATAGGGAAGCTGGGGATCCCCAAGGCTGAAATTAATGCGGTTCAGCTCAGAGGCCCTTTGCTTCAATATTTTGTTATTAAAATTAACATTTAAACAGATTCATTACCTTAGCAGCTAGAGTGATGTATTGCACTGTAATGTTTTTTTGAATGGAGAAAAGTGGAATGCCCTTCCCCTCAATATCCGACTAGCACCCTCTCTATCCACCTTTAAGACCCATCTTAAAACCCACCTCCTTAACGAAGCATATGAGTAGCTCCGTGGCTGATACTATACACCTCATACATCGACCTTGGACTCTTGCAGATGCACTTACCAGAATACCTTCCTACAGTCTAAGTATGTTCTTCCTACTTACCAATTAGATTGTAAGCTCTTCAGGGCAGGGACTACTTTTACTAAATGTTACTTTTATGTCTGAAGCACCTCTTCCCATTATGTATTATTTGTTATTTATATGATTCTGTCACGTGTATTACTGCTGTGCTATGTAGATTGATGGTGCTATATAAATACAGATATACATACATACATACATACATACATACATACATACATACATAGTGCACTGAGAAATTTTTCGCTAGTACACAATTGTAACACAGATGATCTGCGGTTGCTGGTCTTGAGCAGATCCCCACAAATCTTTTGGGGGAGATAGGCTCAAGCAGGGCTGCCGACAGGGGGGGACAGCCGGGACAGGTGTCACGGTGTCTGTGGGGGGCCTGGCCGGCGCTGCAAGTTGGGCCCGACCTCTGGCCAGGCCCGGCTGCTGGTCCTCTCGCAGCCGGGACTCTCTCAGCTGCAGGCCCCTTCCTTACTCTGTCCCACACCGAGCTTCCAACGCCGGCACGAGACAGGCCTCTCTGACGTCAGAGCCTCGGAAGTAAGCTTGGCCCAGCTTCCGGAGCGCGGCAGCAGAGGGAGGCCTGGCACGCATGTCAGCGTTAGGAGCACTTGGGACAGAGTAAGGAAGAAGCCTGCAGCTGAGGGAGAGCTGGGGCCCGGAGACACCGTGCCCGGCCTGAGCATCCACAAGGTAAGTCTGGGTTCTTTAAGTATTGGGGTGGTGTATTTTTTTATATGTATTGGTGTTTTTTTTTTTATGTATTTTTTTTTTTTAATATGTATTTTATTTTTTCGTATGCATTGGGATTTTTTTTATATGCATTGGGGTCATTTTCATATGTATTGGGTGCCTTTTTTTAATGTGTATTGGTGTCTTTCTTTATGCATTGGGGTCTTTTTTTATATGTATTTTTTTATATGTTTATGTATTGGGGTTTATATGTATTGGGGTTTTATACATATTTGGGTGGGTTTTATAAGTATTGGTTTTTTTTATATATGTATTTTTTTTTTATATATGTATTGTTTTTTGTATATGTATTGGGGTATTTTCTATGTATTGGGGAGTTGATTTTTTGGATGTATTTGGGGGGTTTGTATATATTTGCAGAGGTGGGGGTTGTATATATTTGGGGGGTGGGAATTTTTTTGTATGTATTTGGGGGGTGGGAAGTTTTTTGCATTGGGGTGGGGTTTTTGGTATATATTTTGGGGGGGGGATTGTGTGAGGGGGAGGGAATGAGTGTGAGGAGGGGGATTGAGTGAGAGTGGGGTAATTGAGAGAGGGTGGGAGAGTGAAAGGAGAGAGGGTTGAGTGTAGAAAAGAGGGAGCAAGAGTGAGATGCAGGGGTGAGAAATACATGTGAGGTGGGGGGGGGCAAGGATTGAGTGAGAGTGGGGTAATTGATGGAGGGAGGTAGAGTGAGAGGTGAGACGGAGGGGAGAGAAATACATGGGAAGAGGGAGGGAAATAGGGGGGCTCACGAGATGTGAAATGGGACTCGCAACACTGCTGACAGGGGTGGGGGGGGGGGCAGAACTGTAGTCCTGAGCCCCGGGAAATCTGTCTGCGGTCCTGGGCTAAAGCACCTAATCAAGCAAAAGACATACTGTATTGGATTTACAAACTTGGAACATTAACACCAGAAGGATTGAATGAGTGTCTGGACATAGTTTAAATCAGGACAACAAGCATAATGTCTTTTGTAATTAATGCATTTTTATTAAGATTTTGTACTACTTGTTATTGAAAGGTTTAATTTTATACACAGAGCCCTTGGGCTTGTCCGGTAGTCCTCGTGCCCAAGAAGGACGGAACCACTCGGTTCTGTGTGGACTAGCAGCAGCTCAATGCTCAGACGTTGTCGGATGTTTATCCCATGTCCCGCATGGATGAGCTATTGGATGAGCTTGCGGGGGCAAAGTATCTGACTACTATGGATTTGTCCAAGGTGTACTGGCAAATCTCTCTGACCCAGGAGGCACAGGAGAAGTCAGCTTTCATCACTCTGAGTGGCTTATATGAATTTCTGGTTATGCTATTTGGGATGAAGAATGCCCTGGCTACCTTCCAACGCCTGGTCAATAGGTTACTGGAAGGGATGCTGAGTTTTGCAAGGGCATATCTGGATGACATTGCTGTGTTTAGTAATTCATGGGGGGGACACTTAGTGCATGTAGCAGCCGTGCTGAAAAGTATCAGGGAAGCAGGGCTGACACTTAAAACTACAAAGTGTCTAGTGGGTATGGCAGGAGTTTTATACTTAGGGCACAGAGTGGGTGGAGGGCATCTGAAGTCAGAGCCGGCTAAGGTAGAAGCCATCATTCAGTGGCCAGCACCTAGGAAAAAGAAGCTGGTCATGGTGTTTTTAGGCACCAATGGTTACTATAGGAAGTATGTTCTCCAGTATAGTGGCATTGCCAAACCCCTGACTGACTTGAACAGAAACAACTCTTGGTTCTGGTAGCCTGGTCGCCTGCCTGTGAAAAATCGTCTTGTGTTTTTAGAGCCCAAGTTCTAATAATCGAACGTAGCGGTCGCGGCTGAGATTTCAAGCCGATTTTAGTTCCAGGAGTTTGGTACTATCCCCCGGTCAAAAAGAGTCAAAGTTCTCAAAAGAGAAGGGAGCGGTGGCGTGTGGAACTTCACACCGATTTGGGAACCAGAGGATTTCGGGCTAAGTCCCGGTCAGGGTAAAACTCTTGTTTAGAGTTCCCTGCACCTAGAACAGTCTAGTTTTCGACCCCCAATAAGTGTGATTTTCGTCTGTATTTTGTGTTTCACTGTGTGTATGCCTATTTAAGTGAATAAATTACAATTTATTTCATTATCTTGCTTTGCTCAATGAATGATCCTGGTAAAAAGGTGTAAACTGCCTGGTCTCCCGTGACATCATCTATGATATGGCCATAGTAAACCAGGCCCGCCCCAAATGGGTTGTCAGTCCAGATCTGGCTTTCCTCCCAGCAAGGTAGGAAGGAAGGTCCAGGCACTCGGTCTTTGCAAGGTGAGAGCTCTCACCTTGACAAAGACTGCTTATACGCAGTCGAAACGTTGGATTTTGTGCTGGATTAAATATTTCTTTATTTGCAAAGACTGAGTGCCTGGACCTTCCTTCCTACCTATGTGATTTCTTGGGGATTTTGCAGGACTGTCCCCCTTGGCCAGTGAGCACCGGCAAGTTATATCATTATTGTTATATTGATTGTGTGCCAGATCACCCATCTCTTATTTTCCTCCCAGCAACCCATAAAAAGGTTGGCATAACTTGGGGTGAACCTAGATCCCATGGCCGTTCCACAGATTTGAAGATAGTATTGTGATTGAAATAAAAAATAATTATGCGTGAGTATGAATTCTATAATAGGAAGAATAAAAGTGCTCTGTGTAAGGGACATATTACTATCACCATCTAAAAAGTGTTTAACCGCAGACAGACCTATGTTATGATTAATGCAAGTATAAAGTGACTGTACGTCACAAGTCACCCATAAGTATGACGACTGCCATTTTATCCTGGCGACAGAGTCGATGACATGTAAGCTGTCCCAAATCTGTGACCTCAAAGATGTAAGATGGGTTTGTAGATAAAAATCTACATATTGGGACAGATTAGATGTCATCGACTCCATTCAGGAAACAATAGGCCTATCTGAGGGATTGATTTGTGCACCTTGGGTAAATGATAAAATATAGGCACCCAGGGATGTGTAATGTAAAGAAACTTAAGTTCAGTGTCAGTAATAATTAACTTGGTCTGGGCCTCTTTAAGCACAGAATGCAGATCCGCCTGATACTCTTTGGAAGGGTCAGACCTAATTTTAATATATGATATTTCATCTGACAAGAGGCGGATTGCTTCACTACTATAGACAAATGTGTCCTGTAAAACAATCCCACCCCATTTGTCCGCTTGTCGTATAACAAGGTCTTCCTTCTTTTCCAATTCCCTCATTGCTAATTCTTCTCCTCGATAAATATTTCTTTTGAAAGGTTTACATGATTGTTCTTTACACAGTTGTTGAAGATCATGATTCACCAAAGTATAAAATGTTTCAATAAATTTCCCCTTTTGTTGATATGGGGAAAAAAAAAAGATTTGGATCTGAAAGGCGAATAAACGATACACAAGGGATTCATACACGAGGAGGGGATCGTTCTAACATTCTCTATAAAAGAGAGACTTTTTGGATCTTTTCACTAGATACATTGATTCCAAAAGGGTTAAATTCTGAGTGGGATCTCAAATATTTTTTAGGAATGTTTGTTTGACATTGGAATTTGTCTCTTTCGGACATATGTTGGTTATGATATCAATATATTATGGAATGATACATCTCATTTTTTTCATACATTGCTTTGGGATCCTCTTAGGATATATACTAAGCTTTCCACATTGCTTAGATTCTTATATCTGTATTACTGCCTGATAATAATCTATCTTTTCATTCGCCCATTGAAGTATTACTATTGCTTGGTATTCAACATTTGTTATTGATGTGTTTATGTCTTTGAATTATTACCATTTGATGATTTATAGTCTACAGTATATCTATCCCAGAACATTGCAATGTAAATATATTACTTGTATATATACAATACCACTGGTATCATTTATATATGATGCCTTGTATTTGGTATAATAATATAACTTCACAACAATTACACTGTTGAGATAATATATATATATATATATATATATATATATATATATATATATATATATATATATATATATTGTGACAAACGCCCCTCTTTTGTAGTGCTGACGTCTGTCTGGGTTCTTCCCGACACAGTCTTCTAGGGTTAATTATACAACAAACAGGATCATGCAAAGTATTATGCTGCTTAACTCAGGCTTCTGCCTGCTTTATTTTCATCCAAGTAAGGTACTGCAGCTTTAACATGTGAAGGTTAGAGGTACTCAGATACTTTCATTCAGCAGTTCACATATTTCAGTGTTACAATATTTCCCACACTGTTATTTCAAGAAATAAAACCAAAATCATATAAGCAAAATCCTATCCCTTTCAGGGATCTAACTACACATCAGAATCAGTCTCTCTAACAGCTGCTGGCCAACTAAACTGGTTCCCCAGCTTAAAACAATGCTCTCTCATTTAGGGTCACAAAATACAGCACAGTCTTTTAGCAACAGCAGTAACCAATTGTTTTGTCTTATCTGTTTGTGGTGTCCAGGCAAATCCTCTGGTACTGTGATACGTGGAGGGGCCGTCAACCCCGACACTGGAAACAGGGGAGCAGCGATACCCCCAGCCTCCAGGCTCTAAGGAGAGAGACTCAAATGCAAAACCTCTCTGCTCTAAATACCTGTGCATGTGATTAGAAGAGCAGGTGAGGGAGAACTAGAGCCATTGTAATCTGTGGTCTGGATTTTCCATCCAGCTGCCTGAGTTAATGGGAAGCTGTGGAACAGATCATTTTTTAACTATTCCTGCACTTTCTGCTCTAAAATGGGGCAGAAAGCTGCCTAACATCTTTGGACTATGTCACAATATATATAGCAACTGTAAATATTACTGTATGTTCATTTGCATGTCTTAGACAGGTCTGCAACCCTGTCTTTCCCCATTATCGCCCAGCATACAGCGCTTCCACTGCAGCAAGGGATTCTGGGAAATGACATGCAAATGAGCACTCAGTGCCACCTTTTGTCTCAAGCTCGTATTACACAAGCAAATCCTCAAGCCAATGCATGCTGTTTTAAACACAGCTTTTAGACAGAGGCTGGGATGAGATGCAAAGCCATTGAACCCACTCACACACACATATATATTTCTTGCTGAGCTTCAAAGCTCTTAAATACCAACCTGTTCATTCACTCCCTTGTACTCCTTGAGAAAGCGCCTGTGGGTGTGAAATGCGTGAGAGGAGATTTTTTGTTATGTAGATGTTTTGTGTTTTTAGTATGTAATCATTAAACTTTTTTTTACTTTTTCTACCAACCCGGTGAGTTTTTTTTAAGCCTTTAATTGGGTCCACTGTCCCACCAATCTCTAGCTGCTTCATTGTATCCCTTTGTAAGGGCTAACTTACTTCCCCAGGCACTCTCTTACAAGATTGGGAGAGAAAAGCCCATTACCCTTGTGTAGCCGGGATTCCTTTGCGCGCATGTGTTGTATTGCAGCAGAGCAGGGAATGCTCTGGTTATTGGAGGTTCCGCGTATTAGGGCGCCGCCATGTTGGGAGTTGGCGCAGGCGCAGAAGGTGTGGAGCAGGAGGTCGCGCAAGCGCGGGCATAGCAGTCAAAGCCCGCGAAGGAGGAGTAGCTCCCATAGGGTGGAGCATAGGGAACTACGAGTCCCAGCAGCCGCCGCGGGACCATGTGACACCAGGGGACCTATCGGGTGGTAGGAAGGCAGGAAGGAAGGAGCATTTGGGGTCGGAGGGCGCACACGTTGCTCAGAGCTAGCGGGAGGAGGAAGGAGACGGAGCTCTGGTGTAGGGAGGCATTCAGCCCCTACCTAGGCCTTATACCCCAGGCCCAGTTAGGCCCTGAGCCCCGGTAGTGTGCAGCAGAGATAGGGATTGGCCCTAGATAGGTTCTGGTTCCCTTATTGTGCTGCCAAGTGATCGCATGAGAGACAGTGTGTATTCTGCAGGAGGTCTGGGCTCAGACCCTGCCGTTGTTGCTACCGTCCATCTGGGTGGGATCGCCCCTGACGCCTATTGCTAGAAGTCACCACGCATCTGACCCTTTGTGAAGATCCGTGGCAGGCCCAGGCACTGGAGTGCCTGGCAGGTAATCAACAAGTGCACCAACTATACCTTCATTACACAGGACACAGTGGCTGCGCAGTCACCCATACATATTCTTTACCTCACTGGAGGGTGGGGCATAAGGTGTTGGGGAACTGGACACGGGGTGGGATCACCCGGTGGAGGAGGAGATAAGCGTCCTGCGAGATGCAGAAGGTAGTGTCACCTCTAGGGAGGGATACCCGTCATATATATCTCTGCTTTTGCCAACAAGTAAAGTCAGTCGGTTGTTATATGCTGTGTGTTTGTGTATTGTTATACATAGTGTCCTGCGAGGAACCACTCCCCCTCTGGTGGGAGCCATCGCAGGTGGAGGCGCTGCACCAAGTATCAGGTATCATTAGTATTACGTGTGCCCCAGGCTCTCCGTGGCAGAAGCTTAGGCCCTGTGAGCCTACAGGTTATACAGCATATTGTAGCGGTCTGTGTTCACTAGGAAACAAACTAGAGAATTGTTCTGTCTTTTTAATCAGGGCTTATATGCCGCATTAAAGTTATTTTGTTGCACGCCGCCGCCAGCCTGGTATCTTTTACTGCAGTGCTCCGAAACCTTCCCCCTCCTCTTCACTTACCTGGTTGTTCAGTGCTGGGACGGATGCACGCCAAGGAGAACAGTGGTGAGGTTTCTTTCTCCCCCGAACGGACAGCTCAACAGGCACAGGCTGAGACAGCCCCGTGAGTCTCTGTACTCCCTGCTCAAGGACCCGCTGGAAACACGTGACGCGCCAGAGAAGGAACCGCCGGATGGGACAAGCATTCCGGTCAGGTTAGAGGTCTCTCTTTCCCCATAGCGGTTTACCCCATGTGCCTGAGTTTTATACTACATATATCTGTCTATATGAACTGATGAATATAATGGGGGAACCTTCACACTGTTCATGAATTATCAATAACCACTGATCCCTTGAAGACTGTGATAACGGTCTTCAGCCAACATCAATTTGAAGCACCCTTTTAGGGTTCATTCCCTTACCAACCTATATCACTAGGAAACAGGGCTACATTTGGAGGCGCTGCTGAGATCTTAGACCTGGGGTGCCCCCCATACACGCATACCACCACCATGGCCCTCCCCTCGTGCCAAAAAGTGCGAGAGTGGGCGCAGAAAATGCAAACGCCCGCTGCATGGTGGCCGTGACCCAAGTACCAATGGCCTTACCAGTAGAGACATTGCAAACGGCCTTACGACAATTACCTGGTTTTGCCAAAGCTCACCTGGTAGACGTCCTCCTAGACGAAGACGCTAAGTGGAACACATTGCTAGTTGATTGCCGGCGAGATCTGGTGGTTCTTGAGCCCGCCGTACCTCAATTCCTGCAGCTTCCCAACTCACCCCCCGGCGGAAGTCCCTTTGTCTACCTACTCAGAGACCCCCGCCCTGGAGGAAACGGGTGATGGCTGCCCAATCCTCACCTCCGCTTCCTACCCGGCTAGTGAAGCGGGCAGTTGTCGGTCAGGATTTAGCTATCAAGGGTCTAGTATCTCTGAAGAGGCTGAATCGTGTAGTGAAATGTTACAAAAACTCACTGACAAGGTAGGCCAGTTAACCTCTCCACCCATCTTACCACCGCTAGTAGAAGCCCTCACCCTGGCCACGCATTCTCAGAATTACCGGAAATTGAAGGCCTTCTCCGGGACCCTACCCGTCCCAAAGGGAGAAGATGGGATAGACCTCTGGAAGGAGCACACCCGGGGCGTGATGGAAGAATGGTCCTGTACCGACGCCGTGAAGCGTCAACGCACCTCGTCTCCTTACAATCGCCGCACTCCGCCGAGGGATCTGTCCTGCTACAAGTGCGGGAAGAAGGGTCATATATCCTATGATTGCCGAATGGGAGAATCCCGCGACCGAAGTCCCTCGCCCAAGAAGTTCACGCCTAACGCTATGGTGTGTGGTTCCTATGCGGCAAGCGGAGACGACCCCGGTACCAACTGCAGTGGTGAAGGCTCCAAGAATGAGAATAATCGAGTGGGGCCGGTAGCCCTTATACGGGTGCTAGTAGACGGCATCTATTCCTCCACCCTGTTGGACACAGGATCGCAAGTGACTATCATCTATCGAGGCTTCTATGATCAACACCTCCAGAAGCGGCCACTGAAGTCGGCCGAGCATATCAAAGTAAGAGGGCTGAGCAACGAAGATTACCCCATTGATGGCATAGTAACGGTGTCCCTGGAAATTCAGCAGCTCAACACCGGGAAGACTCACCCCATGAATGTAGATGCTCTGGTATGCCCGGAAACCAAAGACCTGCCTAAATACCTGATCATTCTGGGCACTAATGCAGACATTGTATAAGCGGTCATCCGGGCCTATCTGCAAGAAACCAATGAATTACCCATGTCCAGTCTCCACTTGCAGCTGGTCCAGACACAACCGAGCCCCCTACCTCCAGTCTTGGAAGATTATGGGCTGCTCTTCTGCGGCCGAGCGGGTCTAACCAGAATCTTGCCCGGGGAGATACAGAGGATGCCCGCCTGGTGGGCCTACGCCGAAAGGGTAGCCACAGAACAGCTCTTCTCCCTAGAAAGTACGGCGGAAGAAGATACCCATAGAGGATACCGACTAGTACCTGAATTCCGGGATTGGCCGTCCGCCATTCCTCGCCGCATCTATGTGATGGTTCAGAATCTATCCCCCTTCCCCATGGACATCGACGCGGGTCAACGAATAGGTAGAATTTACCCCGTCAGCTCCGTGGATGAGGTTGTGCATGTCAAGGCTACCCGAGTGGAATGCTCCGGCGCAAGACTGGACTTTGACTTTGGCTCGGAGGGGTTACCCGAGGAGTGGAAAGAGAGGCTGCGAGCCCAATTGGAAGAACGGAGAGATGTATTCTCTACTGGGGAAATGGATGTGGGGTGCAGTTGCAGCGCCCAACACACTATTCGGATGAACGATACAAAGCCCTTTAGAGAAGGTTTCCGCCGGCTCGCCCCTAGAGATGTAGACGATGTCCGGGCCATCCTACAAGAGATGGAAGAAGCCGGGATCGTCACCGAGTCACAAAGTCCTTACGCCTCACCCATAGTGGTGGTGAGAAAGAAAAATGGGATGGTGTGGCTATGTGTGGATTACAGGACACTGAACAATCGGACGGTGCCAGACCAGTATAATATTCCCCGCATAGAGGAGATCCTGAATGCTCTCCATGGAAGCAAATGGTTCAGTGTGCTGGACCTGTGGTTGGGGTATTATCAGGTACCCATGAGCCCAGAGGATCAGGAGAAAACAGCGTTCATTTGTCCCCTAGGGTTCTATCAATTAACCCGCATGCCACAAGGTATATGTGGGGCCCCCGCCACTTTCCAACGGCTAATGGAGAAGACGTTAGGTGACTTAAACCCCCGAGAGTGCCTAGTGTATTTGGATGACATCATTGTCTTCCGGAGGACATTGGAAGAACACGAATCTCGACTCCTGAAGGTACTTGACCGGTTAGCCTGAGAGGGGCTCAAGCTCTCCCTAGACAAATGTCGATTTTGCAGAACGTCTGTGACCTACGTGGGACACATAGTGTCCGCGGAAGGAATTGCCACTGATCCCGCTAAAATAGAAGCCTTAGTAAACTGGCCTCGACCCGACAACGTGGGGGAACTGCGCTCGTTCTTGGGGTTCTGCGGATACTATCGCAGGTTTGTGGAAGAATATTCCCGTTGGGCCAAAGCCCTCAACGGCCTCCTCAAAATCTATCCCGAAAACACTGGACGAAAAGCTGTACCTGCTCATCAACCTTTCGGAGACAAATGGACCGCAGAATGCGAACAAGCCTTTGGGGATTTGAAGCAGAGTTTGACAGCAGCCCCCGTACTAGCCTATGCTGACCCTGAACAACCGTATATATTACATGTGGACGCTAGCCTGGGTGGATTAGGGGCGGTGTTGCATCAAAAGTATCCCGAAGGATTACGACCCGTGGCCTACATCAGCCGCAGTCTGACGGCCAGTGAACAAAATTACCCCGTGCATAAGCTCGAGTTCCTTGCCCTCAAATGGGCCATCGTGGACAAACTGCACGATTATCTTTATGGGATCACATTCGAGGTGCGTACAGACAATAACCCGCTCACCTATATCATGACTTCGGCTAAACTCGATACGGCCGGGCACCGCTGGCTAGTCTCCCTCTTCAACTACCAATTCACTTTGAAATATAAACCGGGTGCCTTGAAAGTTGGAGCAGATGCCTTGTCTAGACGACCGGGGCTGGCCACAACCCCTGACGATGACCAATGGGAAGAAATTCCGGGACCTGGAATGCGGGCTCTGTGTTGCACCGCAGGAATAGTCAATGATCAGGTAGCCTTCTCCGAGTTAAGAGTAGCCGCTCCCTAGGATGTGCGTCAAAAGCCATCCCGGAAGCATATAGGGACCCCAGTGGGATGCACGTCACCCCTGACAAAATCATAGCCTGGAAGGATATGGTGCGCTATCAGGCACGCGACCCGATAGCGGGATCCATCCGCTATGCCATCCAACGAAATCGCCCCGATCTCCTCAAACAGGCCCCATGCGATGTGGGTGGTATACTAATGCGAGAAGCCGATAAATTCGAAATACGGGACAATCTACTATACCGAGTTGTGGAGTACCATAATCACCCGAATAGGAGACAGCTAGTACTACCTAAAATATTACAAAACCTAGTATTGCGATCACTACATGATGAACATGGCCATCTGGGTGTCGATAAGACTTTTGGGTTGGTACGGGATCGGTTTTTCTGGCCAAAGATGAGAGAAGTCGTAGAGCATCACTGTCGACGGTGTATTCGGTGCATCCAATGGAAGACATTGCCCACTCGGGCCGCCCCAATGGGTCACTTGAAAAGCACTGGGCCCATGGATCTAGTATGCATAGACTTCCTACGTATTGAACCCGATAGCCAGGCCATCGGTAATGTGCTGGTCATCACTGACCATTACACAAGATATGCACAGGCCTTCCCGATGAAAGACCAGAAAGCCATTACAGTTGCCAAGGTACTCTGGGAAAAATATTTCATACATTATGGGCTTCCTCAATGACTACACTCTGACCAGGGTAGAGACTTTGAAAGCAAATTGATAAAGGAATTACTAAGAATCTTACACATTAATAAGTCCCACACAACTCCTTACCACCCAGAAGGAGATGCACTGCCCGAACGGTTCAATCGCACATTGTTGGACATGCTTGGTACGTTGACTCCAGGGAAGAAAGCTGAGTGGAGCCAACATGTGGAAACGCTAGTGCACGCTTACAACTGCACTAGACATGATTCTACTGGATTTTCTCCATACTTCCTGATGTTTGGGAGGGAAGCACGACTGCCCGTAGACATACGTCTGCGAGAATCCACTGACGGAGTTCATAATGCCACTCACTTTAGATACGTGCAGAGGTTACAAGAGAATCTACAACGGGCCTACCAGCAAGCAGAAAGATCCACAGAGAAACTGAACGCTGGAAACAAGAGGCGTTATGATCACAAAATCAAACACAGAGACATTCAGCCGGGAGATGCCGTACTCCTCCGCAATCTGGGAGCGCTGGGGAAACATAAGCTGACTGACCGTTGGAGAGAAGGAGTGTATGAGGTAGCGTCACAAATGCCCGGTCTTCCAGTCTATCCTATCAAAGACTCGTAGGGTCGGGTGAAGACATGGCACCGAAATCACTTACTCCCTATTCCACAAGTAGAGGACGGGGAAGTGGAATGGCCTACAACCTCATTGGATGGTTATATGACACAAGGAGAAAACGATTCTACGATCAACAACACAAGACATCAAGAAGACCCCCAAGAGGGAACCTCTCAAAGGGGCCCTCAACAGCAAGCATCTCCCGGTGGAGCTACGGGTAAAGGGCTCGAGCAGCACACGCCCAATGGGGTGGCTCCGGAAAAATCTACATTGAACCCACAGAGTCCCTGTTTTGTGCCATGTAATGATCAAATAGAGACTGTAACCCCCTCAAGGGAAGTGGCTGAACCTCAAGATCAGGATAGTCATTCTCAAGATCAGGATAGTCATGATCGAAGAACAGTTAAGACGAAGTCAAAGAAATGGGCAACCTCCAATGAGGATGACCTATGGTCAGTTCGGGGCACCCCACTATGAGGCTCAGCAGTGGGCTCGCAACCGAGTAAAGTCAGTAATCATGATGTTCAGTGAAATGTATAATCTTATTTAGAGTGTTGGAGGATGTGGAGTGTTATGCATTTTTCATTATATATGTTATACCAGTTCAAAGGTATTGTCCAAGCGGGGATGTTGGAATCCACAGGGGGGAGGATGTAGCCAGGATTCCTTTGCGCGCATGTGTTGTATTGCAGCAGAGCAGGGAACGCTCCGGTTATCGTAGGTTCCGCGTATTAGGGCGCCGCCATGTTGGGAGTTGGCGCAGGCGCAGATGGTGTGGAGCAGGAGGTCGCGCATGAAAGAAGACTGTCGCGCAGAGATGGAAGACTGTTTAATATCTAGCACCTACATAATTATGCTATTTCTCAGAAGGTAACTCGTATCCAGTATGCAAACAAAGTTATACATCCAAAATGGTCCATTTTAAGCAACACCATAGCTCTGCTTAGTCTTTGCAAAAGCTACATTCACATACCTCAAGTGAATAAATGGGCAGTGTAAGTCTAGAATGACAGTAAATATATATATATATGATGGTGTCACATGGAAACAGTACAAAAGGAATTCGTGAGAACTAGATATTATATTCCCATTGTGTAGGACCTCTAATTACTATATTGGAACCAGATAATACCACAGTGTATTAGCAGTCTTGTTAATATAACACAATATCTTATTTGTGTATCTGATAGTGGCACCAGATGCATAAGAATTTTATAAGATATGAATAGTGAATAGACCTTAGTAAATATACATAACATTGCCATTTGTAAATCATACAAGCAGATATTCAAATTACTGTATATAAATAACCTAGTACTATATGATTACATTGTAGACAGTAGTTTGATATTGGTCTAAAAATCGTTTTGATGTCCAACCAATGGAAGGAATAGGCAACACAACTCCATAATGTACATGAAAAGATGTATGTAGCATGGCTACTATATGTGTAGACACAAAATATTATTGCAGGTGGCTATGCAAGGTATATATGCCATGTTGTTAGTATATAGAAGCAAAGTTACATAACACCTATTTTTAATCAAGGAAATGTTTAAGTTCCCAGTCTAGATTCATGCCCCTGGGTGCCAATGTCCCAAGGGCATAAATCCAGAACATTTCTCTTTTATTGAGGAGAGATTCTCTATCTCCTCCACGTACATGAGGATGTATATGCTCAAGTGCACTAAAAGAGAAATTCTGCAAAGAACCAGATTGACATTTGGAAAAGTGACGTGCAACTGGGTATCTCTCATCTTTATTTTTAATTGTTCTAACATGTTCTACAATCCTCTCTCTTAATGTGCGGATTGTCTACACATAAGGTGTTGGGGAACTGGACACCAGTGGGATCACCCGGTAGAGGAGGGGATAAGCGTCCTGCGAGACGCAGAAGGTAGTGTCACCTCTAGGGAGGGATACTCGTAATATATATCTCTGCTTTTGCCAACAAGTAAAGTCAGTCGGTTGTTATATGCTGTGTGCGTGTGTATTGTTATACATAGTGTCCTGCGAGGAACCACTCCCCCTCTGGTGGGAGCCATCGCAGGTGGAGGCGCTGCACCAAGTATCAGGTATCATTAGTATTACGTGTGCCCCAGGCTCTTCGTGGCAGAAGCTTAGGCCCTGTGAGCCTACAGGTTATACAGCATATGTGTTCACTAGGAAACGGCTACACTTGTATCACCCTAAAGTCTCAGCGGTACCTTAAAGCAGGTGACCCTTCAGGTCAGGGGTGTCCAGGTGTCTTGGTGTGCTTGAGGGTCCAGCCTCTGGCATGTTCCTGGGTCCTCTGTGTCGTGCTGTCAACAGACAGTCCTCCTGTATATTCAAGACCCCTTTCCGCATGTCAACACCCTTGTGTGCTGAGAAAAATCTATCTCCTGTGTCTCACATGAGGCTTTTTACAGAGCCCTCATTAGTCCAGGTGGAGACTAGCTAATTGAGTCGCTGCAATTAACTAGCTGGATTCAGAGCTCTGAGGCAGCTTTATCCAAACAGGGATACATCCCTATTACACCCCCCTGCCTGCTCTCCCCCCCCCCTGCTTGCGCCCCCCTCCTTACCTTGACGCGTTGCCGTGGCGAGGTGTTGCCGGAGACAAGGTAAGGGAAGTTACAGAGGCCTCGCGCAATTCCTCTGCATTTAATTTAATTGCCTCTGTAAGTGCTGCACCCCCCCGTGGAAAATCTCACGCCCTCCACTTTGCTCACCCCTGATATAAGGTACTGTAGGGAAATCCGTGAGAGAGAAACTATTCTTTGATGTTGAAGCTTTAGGTCTCGTCCATAGTGCAAGATACATAGCTCGAGATACAAATAAACGTGTGTATTCCAAAGCCCATGGCCATAGAGAGCGTGAGCTTGTCGTGCAAAAATACCAAAAGCAGAGGAGACAAACTTGTTTGCTATTGCAGAGAGACAGCCTGGTCATGTGAGCGGCTAACAGCCAATGAAAATGTAGTAAACTATTCTGCCTGGATACTGTTCAAATTACTTTTTGTCACTTGCTGTGAGAATATGGACAACTCAACTATTGAAAATGTGATTTCTCCGGTTTACAAACGTGAAACTTTAATTCATACCATGACAGACATATCAATGATAATTTATGGAGAGAAACTTCTGATGTATTGTCCATTACTTGTATATAATTGTTAATTTAAAAAAAAAATTTTTTTGTAGTGTACAATACTTATTTCAATGCATCACATTTCATAATTTTTTTTAACATGGCCTGTTTTCATGCATGTGTGTGTGTATATCAGGGGATATCAAACAATGCAGGAGAGTCAGAGAAAGCGGGACCTGCCTTTAAATCTAGGACTTTAGACTGAGCAAGGTTTACAGCAGGTACTGCATAGGAAACAGGGAAAGTAAACGTAAAATTGGGATGCTTAGAATCAGCAGTTCAACTTCCAAAAATTGTAGGGAAAGCAGCCTTGTGTTTCTACATATCCAGTTGGATAAAAAAAACTTATAAAATGGCTTCTCAAACTATCAGGTCTGCAGGGGGGGAAATCAACCAGAGAGTCTGAAGCAGGAGTTTGGATCTGTAGATGAGCAGTAACAGAGGATGAAGAAGGATCCAGGCCTCTGGGCACAGGATGCAAACTGACACAGGATGAGCAGGTCTGGAGCCGGATTAAGAATTGGAAGCAGTAAAGAGACAGGAAGGCACTCACCTTCACCTCTAGATACAACCAATACAACAGCCCCACCTAGTGGTGGAGCTACAATAATAAAAATATAAAATGTGAATACAAGAAAGATGTATAAAAAGTGTATATAAAAAACTGTGAAAACTACAAAACCTTCAACAACAAAAAAACAGCTGGGTTCCTCAATAGATACGGGTCCATAAGGATGAAGGAGCAGTAGACATCAGTATATGGAAAATAAAAAAAAACATACAACACCAACATAAAACAGTATCGTTGTTGGAAGCGCTGGAGGTTGAATAAATATATAAATAGATATACTCACCTGGCAGTGAGTATATCAAAGCCCATAAATTGCGTGGAGAATATAATAGCAGGTAACGATGTAGATCTTTATAGAGGAAAAGAGAGAAGGAACTAATTGCGCAGCGTACAGAACTTTTAATAATAAAGACCGCAAAAAACAGACCCCCTGAATGAAGACTTACAAGTGTGCTGTCCTTCAGGACATATATTATAGCAAAGATAGGAAGCGCTCTAACATAAATAAAGTCCAAACTTTTTAGAGATACGTTGATGTGGTGCAACTTGAACAGTTGAATTGTTCCCAATTCTCAGCAGCAGCAAAAATGTTCACAATGTTCAGCGCTCCTCGTGATATGGAAAGATGTGAGAAAGAAAAGAACAATATAGTGAAGTAGGTTCACATATTTTCAGCACATAAAAATGGTAAGATATGCACTTACATTAAAGTGCCTATACCAGGCACGTAATGGTATCTATTGAAGATAATTCACCTCCGTGTTGGCAATAAAGATTTCAAGAAGGACTTCTTTTGTAAAAGCTCCAGCTTTATAAAAGTTCAGGTAATGAATTAACACATAACAGTGTAAAATACAAATAGGGACAGACCAGTTCGTGTGCACTACTCCGGTTTCTGCGACATTCACCGCCGATCCAGCCGGCGTTCTACGTCACTTACGGTCTTTGGTGTTGCACCGTAACTGGTCCTCCCGGCAACCCTATGCGTTTCAAAGGTGGTCCTTCTTCGTCACGGGTAAGTATAGTATATCCTGGTGTTCCTTTCTTTTATACCCCTCTCTGCAATGTTATATGAAAAACTTTAATTATAACTTAAAATGAGCAAATAAGGTAACATATAAAGAAAGCATATAGGACCGTTTAAAAATTATTACAATAATATAAAAAATAAACATATATAAAAATAAAACGTTCTATAAGAGTATACCAAAAACCAATTCGAAGACAATTTTAGATAATAATGATATTCTGATCGCAGCTAGTTTGTCTAATTATTCATAGTGCTTAAAATATGTGAGGAAGTTTGTGCTTATACTATTATGCTACACAAATAACTTGGACATACTTAAAGTGATACATGTGAATAATTATTTAAGTGAACTAATAATTTTAATTAGTATAAAGTGTATAATATATAATGATTTTAGAAATGTATGTGACTAACATATAATGAATTATTTAATTAATTAATATAATTATGTTATAAAGTGAATCCCGAAACAATTTATAGAACAATAAAGTTTTATCAAGAGAGAACCTCATATAGACAAACAACTATGAGAATTCCTATGTGAGAAAGCATCCCAGGTCGATATTGATATTTAATCCTCTAGGTATTAATGTTTTTAATTTATGAATCCATAGAGTTTCCTTTTGGAATATTTTTTTAACCAGATCTCCCCCTCTATTAGTTAATTCAATTTTGTCGATTCCCATAAATCTTAGACCCTCTGGGTTACATGAGTGGTATTGTTTGAAGTGATTTGAAACACTGTGTGTTTCAAGACATTTTTTAATTTTTAAATAACGTTCTCCTATACGTTGTTTTAGACACCTCTTGGTGCGTCCAATGTATTGTAAGTTACAGGGACACACCAAGAGTATACAACTCCCTTACTATTACAATTTATAAATGTATTAATTTTGAAAGTTTCTTTTGTTTGAGTTGATGTAAATTCTTTTCCTGGGCAGCTGCATTTACAATAAATGCATTTGCCACATTTATAAAAACCTATTGGTAGGTATTTGTTGAGCCAGTTATTAATTTTTAATTCTCCCTTAGGGATACTTGGGGCAATACGTTGTTTAATATTATCTGCCCTTTTATATATTATGTTTATTTTTTTCTGTTATAATATCACATAGAAGTGGATCTTCTTGTAAAATATGATGGTATTTTTTTAGGATACGTTCTATTTTTTGGTGTTCTGAATTAAATTGAGTAATGAATGTTACTGTTTTTTCATCAAATGTATTGTTTTTAATTTTTTAATTTTTTAACAAATCATCTCTATCTATATTTAAAGCTTCTAATTTTGCCTTTACAATAAGTTAATTATTATATTTTCTTTCCACAAATCGGTTGATAAGTATTTTGGACTGCTCTAGAAACGCACTATCATCTGTACAATTTCGCCTAATTCTCTTAAATTCCCCTTTTGGGATATTATTAAGCCATCTGTTGTGATGGTTGCTGGATGATAGTATGTAGCTATTGCAGTCCACTGGTTTATAAAAAGTATGAGTTTTTATTCTATGTTCATTTATAAAGACACAAAGATCTAAAAATTCTATTTCTAATGTGCTAAATTTGTATGAAAATTTTACATTTAAATCATTGATATTAATTTGTTCCTAAAACGTATTTAATTTGTCTTGACCTCCACACCAGATGATAATAATATCATCAATGAACCGCTTGTATAGTACCAGGTCTGCACCCAGAACGCCCCCCGTCCATAAGGCATCTCCTCCCATTTGCCCATGAACAGGTTAGCGTAACTGGGTGCAAACCTGGTACACATCGCGGTTCCTACTAACTGCAGGTCGTATTGGTTATTAAAAATAAAATAATTATGTGTTAGTATATAATGTATGCTGTCTAGTATAAATTTATTTTGATCAATATGCAGTTCCAGATCCATATCCAGATAGTATTTAATTGCTTCCAATCCCTTTTGGTGATTTATGTTATAATACAACGTCACAAGAATGTCCCCCTCTTTCCATTCTACAGATTGTAATAGATTGAAAACATGCGTACTATCTTTTATATGGGATTTTAATTTTGGAACATATCCTTGTAATTGATGATCTATATACAGGGATAGATTAGAACTTATTGAATTTATGTCCGATATTATGGGACGACTTGGCGGGTTTATTGGGTCTTTATGTACTTTTGCTAAAAAGTAAAATGCTGCGACATTGGGGTTATCTATATTTAGAAAATTGTATTCTGATTCGGACAAGATAAGTTTATTTTTTCCCTCATTGAGGTGCTTTTGGAGTTCATTTTTATATTGTTCTGTTGGATTATGTTCCAACTTCATATATGTTATATTGTCCCCCAAAGTTTTTAATGCTTCCTCATCATATCTTGTTTTGTCCATTAAAACAATCCCCCCCACCCCCTTTGTCGGCACTTTTTATTACTATTTTGGAGTTTTTGGATAAATTCTCTAATGCATTAATTTCTTCCATAGTTAAGTTATGTTTTATTTTACCATCATTAGTTTGTAATTTTTCAAATTCTTTATTAACTAACTGAAAAAATGTTTCTACATAATTGCCTTTATTTTGGCTAGGAAAAAACGTACTTTTCTTCTTTAATTCTGTATCTCTACATAGATCTGGTTCTAACAAAATTTTTCTTGAATATCCTTAATATTGTTTCTATCTAAATTGTTTTGGGCAAAATACCTTTTAATAGCTAACTTCCTCACATATTTATGTAGGTCTATATATAGGTTAAAAGGATTATGTTTTTTTGTTGGGGCAAAAGTTAATCCCTTTTTTAGAATTCTCAATTCTTGTTCATTAATTCATTGATTAGTTGATTGATTTCTCACATCTTTCCATATCACGAGGAGCGCTGAACATTGTGAACATTTCTTCAGGACATATAGCAGTTTCTTTAGAGGAGGCAATCTCTCCCCTCTCCGACACTGGACCGGAGTGTAGGTAGTAGCAAGCTTTCTGGCGTGTGTTGCCTCCGTATGCAGCCGCCTGGAAACAACAATCAGCTTTCGGCACAGATCCCACAATACTTTTCCCGGTCTGGTCAGTCTCTCTTTCCTTCTGTGCTCAACTCAACACGTTTCGCCGGTGAATACTCAGCTTCGTCAGGAGTAATTTCATGTCTACATCTACCCACATGAATATAACCATTGCCCTGTGTCTATTGGCTAATAAAAAACACACTAAATAAACAAGTGAAAGAGATGGTGCAAAACTAGTTTTAAAAAAATCAACATAATTAAGTACAATAGTACAAAGACTGATTCTTACAAGCATTAGTTTAAAAAGGCACAAAATATAAATTTACAAAAACAAAAGATATACACTCTTTGACAAAGCGCCCTGTGCGTGAAATGCGTTAGAGGATCTGCCAGGACTTTTGTGTGTATGTTTTTAATTTAATAAATCTTTAATTTTGGTCTTTGATTCTACCAGTTAATTTTTGCAAGCTGTGCTTCGGTTTTTCCTTTTCGGATTTTTTCTACTAATGAGCATGCGCCTGGATGCACGCTGTGGATTTTCACTTCATGGATTTCAAATCTCCTGCTCTTCGTTGATGGTGCAGTGAACTTACCTGTGAGCGCGGCTGTGCGGTTTCCAGCTGATTCAACCACCGGTTCCAGTCACCACGTCGTCACTAGTACAGCGTTACAGCTGACGCAGACGGAACCTTAGTCGGAGCTGAGCTGGGATATTCTACAGCCCATGGAAGAAGATTATACTGAACACTTTATATTCTCAACAGCGATGAATCCAGTCCGGAACTGCGGGGCGGGTACTGCTCCTTCCTTCCTCCTCCCCTTTGCTTTCATCACCTCAACTTGGTAACCGTGAGTAAATGTTGCAACATGATGGTGCTATGACTGACTAGCCAGTTGCTTTGAACGTACTGCTTCAATATATGCTATTGTTCAATAGGGGATGTGAGGAGTGGCAACATATATCATATAGGTGTTATTGATATATTGTACAAATTATATATACTTTATAAGGATCTCCAGCAACAATACATAAATATATGTTTTTTCATCTGAGCTCCGATTTTTTGAAGGCTGGCAACAGTCCTGAGAGATGTTGGGGTGATCCTTTGTTCGCCTCGGTGCAGCGCCTCCACCTGGGAGGGATCCCAGTGTAGCAGGATAGCCCCTCTCAGGAAACAATTGCAATAGTAACCACACACACAGGAGTATATAAAAACTGGGTTTATTGAATATAGAATGACGGAATCCTGTACCACATAGTATGACACACACAATACAATACACAGGGAGAGTGTCCCCAAAGTACATAGGGTGCATGGCACCAATATCCCTGGTGTCCCTTACCCAAATGACAGTCTCCACCCAAAAGTGTGTGGAGTAGCTCTACCCACAATGTGTGTGTGACCCTTGGTGCATGTAGACTTGATACCTTCCTGGTCTTAGTCCAGACCAGGCCGCCTTGGTTGAGGGTTCGCTGGGCCACAACATGTCCCACGCCAATCCTCAGATGTCCGGTCCACCTCTGGGGGAGCTCCCCTTGGAGTGTGACCCTGTGACATGGTGAATGAACGTCACCAGCCATATACCTGGCAAACCTATGTTTAGGCTTGCAGTGCAGCAGTGACAAGGTTAAGTTTCAGTTGAGAAGGGCTGCTTAATTAGTCTGACACCAGCTGCATAATCAAGGTGTTTTAAAACTCCCAGGCTGTACACACATGCAGGCTAGCTGGTCAGGAGACAGGACTGAAATACACTGAAGCGATTACTGCTATAAGGTCTGTTTTTCAAAGTACATGTGTGATGAACTGTCTGTGTCCTGCATGCTGAAGAAAAGCTGCCTTGTTTTCTATGCTGAAGAGAAGCTATTTTGTTTTTGTCTGCTGCAGAGACGCTATTTTGTTTTTGTGTGCTGTATATTTTTAAGGCTCAATAAAGAAGCCTTATCAAGAGAACCCATGTGTGTGGTTGCATGTACCCTGCAACAGACCCTTTTCAAGTTTCTCTGATAATACAGCCCATGTCTGTTCCCAGACCGTAGGCCGTGTGCACCGCGTGGCGTCTGTCACTGGCGCACTAACCCTAACGTGGTAAGCTACGGGGAAGTGTCCCTATCTGGGGGCCTTCCCTGCAGCAGCCACAAGCTAAGATGAGTCGGGGCCTAGCTGGGATCTATGCGGGTCTCTGGCTTAGTTCAGAGGCCAATGGCACTCTGAACACCTCCTTACCCCTTGTTATCCCTGCTCCGACTGTCTTGCGGCGCCAATTGTATCTACTTTGCCTCTTTGGAGATCCAGGCGCCCTATTGTCTGTCAGGCCCCACGTGGTCCACTGCCCCTGGGGCTGCTGGGACTTGTGGTCCCTTGCAGAGCCGGTCTCTATCATGTATTCAAAGGCAAGCTTCCCCACTTCCCCCCCAGAGATATATAAAGTGCATAACAGAGTAAAGTATGACCTACTGGTTTCCCATAACCCTTCCCCACAAATGGGGAAGGGTCCTCCCTCTATCATCCCTCCCACTGCTCCAGCCCAGTCAGCACCAAGGGGATCTGCCCAAGTTTTAAGGTGACCTATAGATAGGGTGCTGCCCCCCTACAACTTGTGTGAAGGTAAGTTCTGGTAAAGTCATACAGGTGCTGCCAGATGGGTAATTTCTCTGCAGATCTGGTTCAGTAACGCAGCCAATTTATAATGGGGGTTCTGCAAAATAGCACGAGTGGGGGAGGAGAAGTCCTGAACCCCCTGTTGAAGCTTCCTGTACACAAGCAGGAGCAACAGAAGCAGCTGTCGAGGTGCTGGGCGTAGCACACTCAGGTGGTGCAGCTGAAACCAGATCCAGGGCCACAGTGTCAAAACCTCTTACGTATAATGTTCCACACTAGACAATAACTGGGCTCTGCTCTGGCAACCCCAACACCAGCCTGACCTGCAAGCGCACACAACACGTGCTGCTACATCTGCTCCTCGGCGTGTTCAAGCAACAGGTGGTCCTGTGTGCTGGAAGCCCCAACAACAGTCTCTGTCACTGTCAGGAAGGAGTAATGTGAGGTTAATGAAAATGATGAAATAGCAGAGGACAAGGGTGACACTGACATCGGAGTTTCAAACAAACAGCCCACACAAAAAAACAAATCAACACTTCTACCTATTTCCTCCAAAACAGAGCTACTTTTCACCACAACTTGTACCCCTGACATAGGCTGAACAGGCACAGGAGCAGATGGATTCTGAGCCCCACTGATAACCGGGGTTGAATCAGGACCAGTACAATGCCTACCATGGCGCCTGGTACCAGCAGGAACAGTCGATGGTACATCAACCAATGCTAAATTGCTAAGGCTCTTCTGCCCGCACTGCCAACTGAGCCTAACACAGTTGTTGAATCCGACTTCCTCAGTCCCACAGGAAGGGCATGGTGACGGTGAATGCCCTGCCTTCTGCCCTGGCTGACACTGCCACCACTCATAATTAAAGAATTTTTTTACAAATGTAACAAATTAAAAAAAGAAGAAGACTATATAATGGGAGTGTGTATCTTATTCTTATTATTTGTTCTATGAGGTGTATAGTAAAACTGTTATGTTTACACGTGTGTATTCTTTATTGCCCTGTAATGGGGTAATTTCACTCAGTAGAATCCCATTACAGATGGAGGCGCTACCGAATGATTATACTCAGATTTACCCCAGGATCCCAGCAGCAGAGGTTCAGGCTTCCTGTGAGCCACAGGTATGGCACCGCACCACTCACACTGTAGCTACACATCTCCCAGGGGGTGGGGGAAAGTGCGCTATACTTGTTTCTTACAATACAACAACGGTTTAGAAATTAACACATTCCGCTAAATGGATTTACATGAAACCCTACGGGGGGTTATTTTTAAAGACGCATAACCGTTATATAGGGAGATTTTAACTACTACGCACGGATTCTGAAGGAAAATTCAAGGAAACAGATTTGTACTGGTTCGCCCTTCCCTATTGTGGAAGACAGAGAATAAAAGACAGGAGTGATATATCATCAGAGAGAGGGATCCTGTGTAAGATGGGGTTAGAAGCTGTAAGTAAACCAAGTGAGAACACATCCGGGGAATCGCCCCTACAACGCATCAGTATCCTTTCCAAGTATTCAGTTAACGACATCCGTTGTAAAGTATCAGACTGTTTAAAACACATGACTCTACACAAGTTCCAACACTGTGCCGGCACCAACAATGGCCCATTAGTTAGCACACAGGCATGAATAAGTGACTCTTTGGGACATTGGTCTCTCCTTGTACTATATGTGTTGTTGTCAATTGTTATCTGTGGTTTCCTGGTATTGAGGGTGACTGCACCCTTCCCCAATACTTACAAAGTATTGTTATTCAATAGATACGTTTCTCACTGCATTGTCGGACTCGAGTCTGTTTCTTTGCGGGCTGAATATTCTCTGTCAATTGCAGGGGAGGCGGACTCAGGCCTATGCCCTAATATACACATTCTAGTATATATAGGGATTTTAAAGAGGAGTTACATTCATATAACATGCCATTAAGCATGTCTTACCTAAAGGTGGCGTTACGCTCATCCACACAATGACTAGGTGTTTAAAGTTAAAATACAGAGGGAACGAGGGGGATAAACACTGTGTTTAACACTTACTGTGGTGTTATTCAGATCCTGTAAAAGCCCTATATCAGAGGAGTCTGAAAGCGTTTACCGACAAGTTTAACTATGTCACGTTAAATCCCTGCGTTAGTTGTTACTGTGCGTTAGTTGACCACTGTGAATATGTGTTGTTATGCTTCTTTTGCATATCATTAACACTAGCGTCTATTATAGTTAAAGCAATGCCCTTTCCAGGAGGAAAACAACACTTAATACTGTATTATTGAGCTTTGAAGATACTCTTAACACCTATTGAGGGTTAACTTAAGTTAGCCCAAATGGATACTATATGGAACAGGTTCTAATACCGAGGTGGGCAATCCTGTCGCCAATCGCCACAAGTGGCGAATCGGCCATGAAAGTGTGGCAAATTTGAGTTTGTCAGCTCCCACAGTAAAATAAACTTTTTCCTGACGACGGGTGCTGGTTTCCGCTTTCTGAATGAGTTAAAGTGAACCAGCAGCAAGTGATAGTGCTGAAGTGAGGGAAGCAGCCTATTTTGATCTGGTTCAATACTGATTGGCCGGCAAAGCCGGCCAATTCAGTTAAACAGCAATTCTACTTGTTGCCAAGTAGAACAAAGAAAAACCAGTCAAACAAATATATAAGGGAACCAACAAGTGCACTGTAAAAAGTGCACTTAAAAAAGAAGGTTAACTCAAAAGAACCCATGATGGGGGATACCAAGCAGAGCACCCCGCCTAACGCCCACTGGGAGGCAAACTCCGAAACCGTCCCAGTGGACTCGGCGTACGTGAACTCTGCCCGAATACGGGAGTGCACCAGCGCCCGGAACACTGCCACGATGTTCGTTGGGACCCCCCCCCTCAAAACGCTGCTTCCTGGTCTTCTAAATGGCTACCTTAGCCACTGCCAGGAGCAGGTTGACTAGGAGATACCTAGGCTTATTGTCTCGGGACACTGGGCACCCAAAAATAAAAAGATGAGGAGAGAAGTTTAACCAGAACTGCAGGAGAAGGCTCCTCAAGAAGGACAAGAGGGGCTGCAGTCTGGCGCAACTCAAATAAATATGAACTACGGACTCCTACTCGCCACAGAAAGGATAGGCGGCGGGGGAGTCCGTGAAGTGTGCCAAATACTCTCCTGTGCTCAGTGCTCCGTGGAGGACCCTCCAACTCAAATCCCCGGCGGGACGGGGAACCAAAGATGAATAGAGTTCCTTCCACCGGGGTCTCTCGTCCTCGTTCGCAGGGAATACCCGCCTCCAGATGTTGTCTGGGCGGGTGACAAGGGCGAGGTAATGCACTATATGGACCACTAGAGAATACAGGACTTTCCTCGGCATACCGCGGAAACATGCCGGGGACATATCCCCCAACCTGCTGAGGTTGGGGGAAAGAGGAGCCCGAGGGGGTTGCCGTGGTTTGGGTTCCACGCAAAGATCCGGAGAGCTAGGATTGAAAGGTTGACAAGGCTCTCCAGTCTGCAATACCCCCTCGATGAAGGTGCGTGAGTCGGGGTGGATGGCATCTTTAATCTCCTGGATCAAACGACGAGGGACACGGGCAGTAAGCATACCCATACGGGGCTCGAGCACCTCTGCGCTTACCCAGTCTCGCCGCTCATAGTCCAGGAGATCTCCGACTCTGGTCACCTGCGCCAGGATTAGTCGGCGGCAAATAGAGGGTGAATCCAACATCCGAGCCCCCACTGCCGGATTATACAGCAGGGGCTCGGCGAGGAAATCAACCCCCACCGCCTGTTCCTTCCTGGTCACGGAGACCAATTTCCAGGCCTTCAGTAAGTCCCGGTAGTATGCCGGCAGCACCGAGAGGTCTCTACCTAAACCCTCAGGCCTGATGATAAACAGTTGCCGGTCATACCTCATATTGCGCAGCTGGCGAAAGAAACTGGTTGCCAGCTGGCACCACTGCGGAGACGGATCTGCGAATAGGTATCTCTGCAGGTACTGGAGGTGGAAAGTGTGTAACTGGGAGCGGACACACACCACTCCCTGTCCACCCTCCTCCAAAGGGAGACACGCAACTCCCGCAGAGACCCAATGCTTTCCCATCCAGAGGAAATCCATCAACCTCCTCTGGATCTTGTTGATAAATTCGGGGGTTGGACCCATGGCTATCAGCCGGTGCCAAAGCTGACTGGCCACCAGCTGATTAATCACCAGGGTCCTTCCCCTAAGGGAAAGCATTCTCGACAGATACACCCATGACCCCAGACGAGCAATGACCCGTTCTTCAAGATCACTGAAGTTTTCTGGGGCCGGGTCCTCCACAGCAGACAGGTAGACTCCCAGATACTTGAGAGTATCGCTCCCCCACAAGATATTACGAAACGTGGGGGGCAAAGAGTCCACCTGTAAGGGACCCACCAATATGCCGGAGCACTTGGACCAGTTGATCCGAGCAGAAGAGGCCGCGGTGTAGACCTCTTGGCACTCTTGTGCCCGCTCTAGATCATCTAGGTCCTGGGCCACGAGGAGCACGTCATCGGCATAAGCCGACAGGACTACTCGCATGTCGGGCTCCCGCAGCACCAGCCCGGTGAGCCTCCTCCTCAGTAGGCAGAGGAAGGGCTCAATGGCCAGCGCGTACAGTTGCCCAGACAGAGGACACCCCTGACGTACTCCCCGACCAAACACAAAAGGTGCCGTCAGGGACCAGTTTATCTTCACCAGACACTCTGCAGAGGCGTACAGCATCTGGAGAAAGGCCACAAATTGTGGGCCGAAGCCAAACGCCCGCAGGGTCTGCATAAGGTAACGGTGATCCACTCTGTCAAATGCCTTCTCCTGATCTAGGGAGAGGAAGGCGAGTGATAGACCAGTCCTCTGCGCGTAGTGCATCAGGTCCCGGACCAGAAAAATGTTGTCATGAATGCTCCGGCCTGGGACATTATAGGACTGGTCGGGGTGAATCACCTCTGCCAGCACGGACTTGAGCCTCAGCGAAAGCGCTTTGGCTACGATCTTATAGTCCGTGCTGAGCAGTGAGACCTGTCGCCAATTAGAGATCTGACGGAGATCCCCCTTCTTCGGCAGCAAAGACAGTATTGCCCGCCGACATGAAAGTGGCATCTCACCGATCTCCAGGGCTTCGGCTAGGACCTTGGTGAAATCAGGTCCCAGCATCTCCCAGAAAAACCGGAAGAACTCCACAGTCAGCCCGTCTAGCCCCGGCGCTTTTCCGCGGGACATGAGACTGAGGGCTTCAGAGAGCTCGGCCAGTCAAAGGTAACTCAAGCCGCTCCCTTCCATCCTCACCGACTGTGGGAAGCCCCTCCCATAAGACCCTGCATTTATCTGGCTGGATGGACTCCGGAGAGAAAAGATCTACATAGAATCTCCGGGTTCTGTCCCGGATGCTCTCCGGGTCATTCAGAGGGGTACCGTTCTCTGCCAACAGGCATGTGATATGTCTATGGTTTCCCCTCTTTTTCTCCAGCGCGTAGAAGAGGCGCGACCCGTGATCCATCTCTCGAAGGAAGTTGATGCGGGATCGCACATACGCCCCCCGAGCTCTCCGATCTTCCAAGTCCCGGAGAGCGCACTTCCTCTCCACATACATACTCTACAGGTATTGGTCTCCTGCCACAGACAGCCGCTTCTCGAGATCGAGCACCTCCTCCCTGAGGGCCTCGATCTCAGCATCGCGCCGCCCGCTGGCACCTTTTGTGTACTCCTGACACACGAGGCGCAGATGAACCTTGCCCACGTCCCACGTCCCACCACTGCTCTAACGTGGCAAAGTCTGACCTGCAACCTCTCCAGGCCATCCAAAAGTTTCGGACCATCGTCACAAACCCCTTGTCCTCCAACAACGTATTGTTGAAGTGCCAATATGCGGCCGAGGGTGCTGCAGGTAGCAGCGTCACCATCACGGACGCACAATTGTGGTCCGAAAACAGCGCCAGCCTAATGGCACTGGACTGGGCTCATGACAGGCTGTGGCTGGAAATATACAGCCTGTCGATCTGGGACCAGGACATCCGTTCACCCCTAAACACCCTAACATGGGTGAACTCAGTGGATGCCTCAGGATGTTGTTCTCGCCAGACGTCTAAGAAGGAGTAGCGGGTGATGACCTCCCGCAAGGCCGACGCAGAACTATTGTTGTGGCTCCGGACCATTCCGGTCTTTCCGAGCCTCGAGGGTACAGTTAAAATCACCCCCGAGCACCACGTATTCATCCGCGTCGACTGTCTCCAGGTATTCAGACATTCTGACGAAGAACTGCCTTCTCAGGGGTCCGGTGGCAGGAGCATACACGTTCAGGAAATTAAACATGTAGTCTCGTGTCGTACCCTGATATGCAACAGGTGACCTGGAACAACAGCTTTGGCAAGCAGCAGCTCAGGTTGAAAGGATTCAGAGAACAGGGTCACCACCCCACAAGATGTCGAAGTGAGGTGGCTGAAAAAGACCTTGCCTCGCCACTCCAGATGCCAGCTGGCTTCAGCCTCTGGAGTGGTATGGGTTTCCTGCAGGAAACTCACAGAATACTTTCCCCTTTGTAAAAAGGAGAGTACCTGGAACCTGCGAAACCCGTCCTTACATCCATTTACGTTTAGCGTACCGATGCTCAAAGCCATTGGTAATCAAGAGTCTTGCTTCCCATAGGCGCTCAGGGTACTGTACCCTGAGAAGCCTTTACATGCTCTCGCAACACTTTGTTAAACTTTAGGACCCGAGCATGTTCGATAGTCCCGGAAAGTTTGGCCTTGTGGTTAGCCTTGATATATACTCTGAGAGAGTGGAGAATGACCGAAGCATCCTTCCACCTCTCAAGGGCCAACTGCACTTTCGTATGTCCGTGTCTACAGAGGGTATCATCCAGGAAACTATCTAGCTCCCGGGCAGGGATAATGGGGATCGAGGAGTTCACCAACTCCATGGTGCCAGAGGACTCCCCTCTGAGCCCCAACTCCCCAGGCTCCTCTTGGCTGGAGAATTCAAGACCCCCGTCCTTCTCTGCGGGGGCCTCACTCAGCCCTATATTGGATCCCCTCCTCGGTGTTTCCACGAGGGGGTCCACTGTGCTCTCCACCTCCATCCCCGAGTCAGGATGTTCAGGGGCAGCTGGTGGCGACATGGCAGAGGCAGTGGTCTCCCGAGAGTCTTCGGGGGCCACAGAAGCACACATGCCACAGGTGTTCGCATCACCCGCGGGAGGGCCCTCACCATCTGCGGGAGGGCCCTCACCATCCGCAGGAGGGCCCCCACCATCCGCGGGAGGGCCCCCACCATCCGCGGGAGGGCCCTCACCATCCGCGGGAGGGCCCTCACCATCCGCAGTAGGGCACTCACCCACCATGGGAGGGCACTCATTAGCAAGGACCTCAAAGGGAGGGTCTATCCCAGCGTTCACTCCCAACAAAGTGCCTGCCCAAAACTCTGCACTAAGAGGGTTCAGGTCAGACAACTCCCAGATGTAATCTGAAGTGCTCACCAAAACACCCTCCAAACACTCATCCACGGGGGTCAGCCCTAACCCATCTCCTTCCTCTGGTGACGCAAACCGGGGCTTTTTATCCCTATGTGCGTCACCCGAAGGCGGTACAGCCGGAGGGGGATCTTGGCTGGCTCTGAAGATAGGTGCATTCGGCATGTCAAATTCACCGAAGCACAATTCTCCGGGGGACGCTCTCCAACCGAGAGGAGCGTTGGGAGGCTCCCCAACATCCCCAGAGGCGTCGGGTACCTCCAACTGCATTCCTTCCAGAAATTCGAGGGGGGGGGGCTGTACATTTGTGGGATCCGGCTTACACTGGTTAATCCCAACCAGTGGGGCGGACAGGACCACCTTGTGCGGAACTGATTTTTCTTTCCGCTTCCGAGACTTCAGAGGGTAAACGTAATATGGTTCACCCTCCTCAACCTCCTCAATCCCCCTCTTATTGGTTTTAGATTTGCTCTTCCTGGGTATTGATTTCCCCGGAGAGGGTGCCGCTGTCTCCATAGCAGGAGTTTCCTCCCGCTCCCCTTCACCCTGTACGGTGCTTACAATGGGGTTAGGGGGTTCTTGGGGGGGGGACAGCGACAGAGGGTGACTGTTGTGGGGTGACTTTGTCCTTCTCCCTCTTTTTTGGGGGGAGAGGTTCAGATGTCACTGTTTGAGTTGGGACAGTGACATCTTCTGTGGTCCCAGGGGGGACCTGGGCCCTCGAGATCTTTTCCTTCTCCCTCTGTTCTTTGGGGAGAGGTTCAGATGTCACTGTTTGAGATGGGGCAGTGACATCTTCTGATGTCCCAGAGGGGGCCTGGGCCTTCGAGGGCTTTTCCCTCTCCCTCTTTCTTTGGGGGAGAGGTGTAGATGTCACTGTCTGAGATGGGGCAGCGACATCTCCTGTGGTCCCAGCGGGGGCCTGGGCCCCCGAGGGTTCCGCTGCGGTGGGCGCAGCAGCACAGGGTGTTTCCTCCTGGGGGGAGACAGTGATAACAGAGCCTGGCCGCTCCAGGGCGACCCCCTCTCCTTCCTTCCGCTCTCCAGGAAGAGGTGCAGAAGTCACTGTTCCGGATGGGACAGCGACATCTCCTGCGGTCTCAGGAGGGACCTGGGGCCTTGAGGGCCCCGCTGTGGTGCGGTGTGGTTGGGATGGGTCCTCTGTTCCCTTTGAGGCAACTCCTACGAGTGTGCCCCAGCTCTTTGCACAGATAACATCTAACCCCCTCCGTGCCATAAAACACAGTATATGCTATGCCCTCTTAGGGCACCCTAAACGAACCCTCCACAGATTCAGTGCTCCCTGGCAGCGGCAGTTGTACCTGCCGCCTAAATGAGAGTACATGCCTCAGCGCCCTATCTCTGCAGCCCAAAGTTAATTTTATTATGGGAGACTTAATGTCTCCCAGGGCTTGCAGGTATGGCCGCATTAGGCTATCTGGGATGAAGGGGGGCACATTTGACAGAATGACCTTTGTGCCTAACCCCTCCATGGGTTCTATAGGGATGTATTTCCCCCCTACACTGATGCCTTTCTGCACCAGGGTGTGAGTGGCAGCCAGCGTACGGAGGAAAAAAATGCCCCTCCCATACATTTTGCTGGCCGCCACCACAGCAGAGGGACCCACCACATCAGCCACAGCCCTCACATATATCTCCATGTTTAGGCCAGGTGACATTGGGCACCTCACCCCAAGCTTCCTGCTCAGACAGGGCGTGGCCCCAGCATTGTTGTTGCTGGGGTCAATGCCTGCAACTGCCACATGCGCCCATGTTGGAACTGGGACTGCAGGGGTTACGCTGCTAACAGGTGCTGCGGGAGGCGTAGCCAGGGCACTGGAAGGACCAGGCCTAGGTCTGTGACTAAGAGTGTTGCTCCTAGGGGCCACAGTTTTTGGTGTTCTGTATCCGGGCGTCGCCCCCGTTGCCGCACTTGTCCTATTCCCCTTTCCAGGCATGATAACAAATAAGCCTCTAAGTCAGGAGAGGGTATTGCTTATGGAGAGAGGTTTTGAGAGGAACTGTCCCTTTAAGAAGAGATCTCTCTGCAAGGGGAAAAAACAGCAGCTTTTAAAAACCTGCTGCAGTTTTAAATCTTTTTCCCCTTATTAGTTACTCTCTCTCTGTTATAATAAGTAAACACCACAATTTTACAAGTCTTTATAGAAAAGACACAGAGCTCTCAATTGCAAGTGAGAAAAGGAATCAGGCTTAAGAAAAACAAAAGAGTGAAATTGGAAGTTTAAACAACCAGTAAAAACCTCCAGTAGTGAGGGAGGAGAAGAGGGGTGAGACTGCAGTTTTCCAGCCAGCCAAACTGCAGCTATGCTGGGTTAAAACACTGCAGCCCCTGGGTGAAAACAAAAAACGGTTTTTAAACCTGAAAAAACATCCAAAACCCTCTATAAATCTCCCATTACTTCTGTAAATAAATCTTAATTTAGTTCAATACTCCCCCACAGATCCAAACAAAAAAAAATACCAAATAAAGAAAGAATAAAGCTGATTCCTTACCAAATGCCTGGGAGCTCTGTACATACACTTCTGAGGGGAGCAGCCTATTTTGATCTGGTTTAATACTGTTTGTCCGGCAAAGCCGGCCAATTCAGTTAAACAGCAATTCTACTTGTTGCCAAGTAGAACAAAGAAAAACCAGTCAAACAAATATATAAGGGAACCAACAAGTGCACTGTAAAAAGTGCACTTAAATAAGAAGGGTTAACTCAAAAGAACCCATGATGGGGGATACCGAGCAGAGCACCCCGCCTAATGCCCACTGGGAGGCAAACTCCGAAACCGTCCCAGCGGACTCGGCGTACGTGAACTCTGCCCGAATACGGGAGTGCACCAGCGCCCGGAATACTGCCACGATGTTCGTTGGGACCCCCCTCTCCAAACGCTGCTCCCTGGTCTTGTAAATGGCTACCTTAGCCACTGCCAGGAGCAGGTTGACTAGGAGATCCCTAGGCTTATTGTCTCGGGACACTGGGCACCCAAAAATAAAATAATGAGGGGAAAAACCCTGCCAGAACTGCAGAAGAAGGCTCCTCAAGGTGGATAAGAGGGGCTGCAGTCTGGCGCAGCTCAGATAAATGTGGAATATGGACTCCCGCTCGCTACAGAAGGGACAGGTGGCGGGGGAGTCCGTGAAGTGTGCCAAATACTCTCCTGTGCTCAGTGCACCGTGGAGGACCCTCCAACTCAAATCCCCGGTGGGACGGGGAACCAAAGCTGAATAGAGCTCTCTCCACCGGGGTCTCTCGCCCTCGTTCCCAAAAAATACCCGCCTCCAGATGGTATCTGGGCGGGTGACAAGGGCGAGGTAGTGCACTATATGGAGCACCAGAGAATACAGACCTTTCCTCGGCATGCCGCGAAAACATGCCGGGGACATATCCCCCAACCTGCTGAGGTTGGGGGAAAGAGGAGCCCGAGGGGGTTGCCGTGGTTTGGGTTCCACGCAAAGATCCGGAGAGCTAGGATTGAAAGGTTGACAAGGCTCTCCGGTCTGCAATACCCCATCGATGAAGGTGCGTGAGTCGGGGTGGATGGCATCTTTAATCTCCTGGATCAAACGACGAGGGACGCGGGCAGTAAGCATACCCATATGGGGCGCAAGCTCCTCTGCTCCCACCCAGTCCCGCCGCTCATAGTCCAGGAGATCCCCGACTCTGGTCACCTGCGCCAGGATTAGTCGGCGGCAAATAGAGGGTGAATCCAACATCCGAGCCCCCACTGCCGGATTATACAGCAGGGGCTCAGCGAGGAAATCAACCCCCACCGCCTGTTCCTTCCTGGTCGCGGAGACCAGTTTCCAGGCCTTCAGTAAGTCCCGGTAGTATGCCGGCAGCACCGAGAGGTTTCTACCTAAACCCTCGGGCTTGATGAAAAAAAGTTGCCAGTCATACCTCATATTGCGCAGCTGGCGAAAGAAAAAGGTCGCCAGCTGGCACCACTGCGGAGACGGTCTGCGAATAGGTATCTCTGCAGGTACTGGAGGTGGAAAGTGTGTAACTGGGAGCGGACACACACCACTCCCTGTCCACCCTCCTCCAAAGGGAGACACGCAACTCCCGCAGAGACCCAATGCTTCCCCATCCAGAGAAAATCCATCAATCTCCTCTGGATCTTGTTGATAAATTTGGGGGGCGGACCCATGGCTATCAGCCGGTGCCAAAGCTGACTGGCCACCAGCTGATTAATCACCTGGGTCCTTCCCCTAAGGGAAAGCATTCTCGACAGATACACCCATGACCCCAGACGAGCAATGACCCGTTCTTCAAGATCACTGAAGTTTTCTGGGGCCGGGTCATCCGCAGCAGACAGGTAGACTCCCAGATACTTGAGAGTATCGCTCTCCCACGAGACATTCCGAAACGTGGGGGGCAAAGAGTCCACCTGTAAGGGACCCACCAATATGCCGGAGCACTTGGACCAGTTGATCCGAGCAGAAGAGGCCGCGGTGTAGACCTCTTGGCACGCTTGTGCCCGCTCTAGATCATCTAGGTCCTGGGCCACGAGGAGCACGTCATCGGCATAAGCCGACAGGGACTACTCGCATGTCGGGCTCCCGCAGCACCAGCCCGGTGAGCCTCCTCCTCAGTAGGCAGAGGAAGGGCTCAATGGCCAGCGCGTACAGTTGCCCAGACAGGGGCACCCTTGACGTACTCCCCGACCAAACACAAAAGGTGCCGTCAGGGACCAGTTGATCTTCACCAGACACTCTGCAGAGGCGTACAGCATCTGGAGAAAGCCCACAAATTGTGGGCCGAAGCCAAACGCCCGCAGGGTCTGCATAAGGTAACGGTGATCCACTCCGTCAAACGCCTTCTCCTGATCTAGGGACAGGAAGGCGAGTGATAGACCAGTCCTCTGCGCGTAGTGCATCAGGTCCCGGACCAGAAAAATGTTGTCATGAATGCTCCGGCCCGGGACAGTATAGGACTGGTCGGGGTGAATCACCTCTGCCATCACGGACTTGAGCCTCAGCGAAAGCGCTTTGGCTACGATCTTATAGTCCATGCTGAGCAGTGAGACCGGTCGCCAATTAGAGATCTGACGGAGATCCCCCTTCTTCGGCAGCAAAGACAGTATTGCCTGCCGACATGAAAGGGGCATCTCACCAGCCTCCAGGGCTTCGGCCAGGACCTCGGTGAAATCAGGTCCCAGCATCTCCCAAAAAAACCAGAAGAACTCCACAGTCAGCCCGTCTAGCCCCGGCGCTTTTCCGTGGGACATGAGATTAAGAGCTTCAGAGAGCTCGGCCAGAGTCAAAGGTAACTCAAGCCGCTCTCTTCCACCCTCGCCGACCGTGGGAAGCCCCTCCCATAAGACCCTGCATGCATCCGGCTGGATGGACTCCGGAGAGAAAAGATCTACGTAAAACCTCCGGGTTCTGTCCCGGATGCTCTCTGGGTCAGTCAGAGGGGTACCGTCCTCTGCTAGCAAACAGGTGATATGTTTATGGTTTCTCCTCTTTTTCTCCAGCGCGTAAAAGAGGAGCGACCCGTGACCCTCTTCCCGAAGGAAGTGGATGCGGGATCGCACATACGCCCCCCGAGCTCTCCGATCTTCCAAGTCCCGGAGAGCACACTTCCTCTCCACGTACGCACACTGCAGGAATTGGTCTCCTGCCACAGACAGCCGCCTCTCAAGATCAAGCACCTCTTCACTGAGGGTCTCGATCTCAGCATTGCGCCGCCTGCTGGCACCTTTAGTGTGCTCTTGACAAACGAGGCGCAGGTGAACCTTGCCCACGTCCCACCACTGCTCTAACGTGGCAACGTCTGACCTGCAACCTCTCCAGGCCATCCAAAAGTCTCGGACCGACGTCGCAAACCCCTTGTCCTCCAACAACGTATTGTTGAAATGGCCAATAGGCCAATTAGCGCCACCGTCACGGACACACAATTGTGGTCCGAAAACGGCGCTAGCCTAATGGTACTGGACTGAGCTCGCGACAGGCTGTGGCTGGATATGTACAGCCTATCAATCCGGGACCAGGATATCCGTCCACCTCTGAACACTCTAACATAGGTGAACTCAGTGGATACCCCGGGATGTTGTTCTCGCCAGACGTCTACCAAGGAGTAGCGGGTGATGACCTCCCGCAAGGCCGACGCAGAACTCGGGTGTGGCTCCAGACCATTCCGGTCCCTCAGAGCCTCGAGGGTGCAGTTAAAATCACCCCCGAGCACCACGTATTCGTCCGCGTCGACTGTCTCCAGGTATTCGGACAATCTGACGAAGAACTGCCTTCTCAGGGGTCCGGTGGCAGGAGCATACACGTTCAAGAAATTAAACGTGTAGTCCTCGTGCCGGACCCTGATATGCAACAGGCGACCTGGAACAACAGTTTTGGCAAACAGCAGCTCAGGTTGAAAGGATTCGGAGAACAGGGTCACCACCCCACAAGATGTCGAAGTGAGGTGGCTGAAAAAGACCTTGCCTAGCCACTCCAGATGCCAGCTGGCTTCAGCATCTTGAGTGGTATGGGTTTCCTGCAGGAAACTCACAGAGTACTTTCCCTTTTGTAAAAAGGAGAGTACCTGGAACCTGCGAAACCCGTCCTTACATCCATTTACGTTTAGCGTACCGATGCTCAAAGCCATTGGTAATCAAGAGTCTTGCTTCCCATTGGCGCTCAGGGTACTATACCCCGAGAAGCCTTTACGTGCTCTCGCAACACTTTGTTAAACTTTAGGACCCGAGCATGTTCGATAGTCCCGGAAAGTTTGGCCTTGTGGTTAGCCTTGATATATACTCTGAGAGAGTGGAGAATGACCGAAGCATCCTTCCACCTCTCAAGGGCCAACTGCACCTTCGTATGTCCGTGTCTACAGAGGGTATCATCCAGGAAACTATCTATCTCCCGGGCAGGGATAACGGGGATCGAGGAGTCCACCGACTACATGGTGCCAGAGTACTCCCCTCTGAGCCCCAACTCCCCAGGCTCCTCTTGGCTGGAGAATTCAAGACCTCCGTCCTTCTCTGTGGGGGCCTCTCTCAGCCCTATATTGGATCCCCTCCTCGGTGTTTCCACGAGGGGGTCCACTGTGCTCTCCACCTCCATCCCCGAGTCAGGATGTTCAGGGGCAGCTGGTGGCGACATGGCAGAGGCAGTGGTCTCCCGAGAGTCCTCGGGGGCCACAGAAGCACACATGCCACGGGTGTTCGCATCACCTGCGGGAGGGCACTCACCAACCGCGGGAGGGCCCTCACCATCCGCGGGAGGGCCCCCACCATCCGCAGGAGGGCTCTCACCGCCTGCGGGAGGGCCCTCACCGTCCGCGGGAGGGCCCTCACCATCCGCGTGAGGGCCCTCACCATCCGCTGGAGGGCCCTCACCATCCGCGGGAGGGCACTCATTAGCAAGGACCTCAAAGGGAGGGTCTATCCCAGCATTCACTCCCAATAAAGTGCCTGCCCACAACTCCGCACTAAGAGGGTTCAGGTCAGACAACTCCCAGATGTAATCGGAAGTGCTCACCAAAACACCCTCCAAACCCCCACCCACGGGGGTCAGTCCTACCCCATCTCCTTCCTCAGGTGACGCAAACAGGGGCTTTTTTTCCTTAGTTGCAACATCCGAAGGCGGTACAACCGGAAGGGGATCCCGGTCGACCCTCGGGTCCCCGAAGACAGGTATCTTTTTTGTGTCAGGTGGGGTAAATTCACCAAAACACGAGTCTCGGGGGGATTCTCTCCAACCCAGAGGGGCTTTGGGAGGCTCCCCAACATCTATTTCTAGGGGTAAGGCCTCATGCTGTTGAGCACTTTGGCCTTCCACCCCAGAAATGTCGGGTACCTCCTCTTGCATTCCCTCCAGATCTTCGAGGGGGGGGCTGTTCATTTATGAGATCCGGCTCACACTGGGCAATCCCAACCAGTGGGCCAGATGGAGCCACCTCGTGCGGAACTGATGTTCCGTTCCCTTTAGGAGACATCCGCGGGTGAACGTAATCCGGTTCACCCACCTTGACCTCCTCAAACGCCCTCTTGTTTTTATTTTTAAATTTGCTCTTCCTGGGGATTGATTCCCCAGGAGAGGGTGCCGCTGCCTCCCCAGCAGGAGCTTCCTCCTGCTCCCCCGCACCCTGTACGGTGCTTACAATGGGGGTAAGGTGTTCTTGGGGGGGGGGACAGTGACAACAGAGGGTGACTGTTGTGGGGTGGCTTTTACCTTCTCCCTCTGATCTTTAGGGAGAGGTGCAGATGTCATCGCCCGAGATGGGGCAGCGATATCTCCTACGGTCCCAGGGGGGACCTGGGCTCTCGAGGGCCCCACTGTGGTAGGCACAGCGGTACCGGGTGTCTTGGCAGAGGGAGGGGCGGGTGCAAGAGCTGAGGTGAAATTCCTGTTCCCTTTGGGGCAACTCCTACGAGTGTGCCCCAGCTCCTTGCACAGATAACACCTAACCCCCTCCGTGCCATAGAAAAAAATATATTGAATGCCCTCGTAGGGCACCCTTAAGGAACCCTCCACAGATTCTGTGCTCCCCGGCAGCAGCAGTTGTACCTGCCGCCTAAATGAGAGCACATACCTCAGCGCCCTACCCCTGCAGCCCAAAGGCAATTTTGTTATAGGAGACTTAATGTCTCCCAGGGTTTGCAGGTGCGGCCGCAAGAGGCTGTCTGGGATGAAGGGGGGCACATTTGAAAGGATGACCTTTGTGCCTAACCCCTCCATGGGTTCTATAGGGATGTAGATCCCCCCTACATTGATGCCTTTCTGCACCAGGGTGTGGGTGGCAGCCAGCGTACGGAGGAAGAAAATGCCCCTCCCATACATCTTGCTGGCCGCCACCACAGCAGAGGGACCCACAACGTCTGCCACAGCCCTTACATAAATCTCCATTTTCAGGCCAGGTGACATTGGGCATCTCACCCCAAGCTTCCTGCTCACACCGGGCATGGCCCCAGCATTGTTGTCGCTGGGGTCGACGCCTGCAGCTGTTATCTGCGCCCATGTTTGAACTGGGGCTGCAGGGGCCACGCTGCTAACTGGCGCTGGGGGAGGCATGGCCACGGCACTGGAAGGACCAGGTCTAGGGCTGTGACTAAGAATGTTGCTCCTAGGGGCCACAGTTTTTGGTGTCCTGTATCCGGGTGTGGTCCCCGTTGCCACACTACTCCTATCTCCTTTAGGCATGATAATATTAAGCCTTTTAGTCAGGGGAGGAGGTAATGTTTAGAGAGAAAGGTGCAAAGAGGAACTGTCCTTTTATGAACCAATTAACCTCTCTGCAAAGGGAGGGGGGGAAAAGACAGCTTTTAAACCCTGCTGTAGTTCTTCTCTCTTTCCCCTTATTACTCTCTCTCTCTCTGTTGTAATAAGCCACACAATGTATAAGTCTTTAAAGAAAAGACACAGAGCTCTTAATTGCAGGTGAGAAAAAGAGGAATCAGGCTTAAGAAATAAAGTAAAAATAGAAGTAAAAAAAACAGTGTTTGGGGAGGGGAGAGGGGTTGAAAGCTACAGTACCAGCCAGCCAAAATGCAGCTTTTGCTGGGTTGAAAAAACCACTGCAGTCCCTGGGTGAAAAACCAAAAACGGTTTTTAAACCCCAAAAAAACAATCTTTAAACCTCTACAAAACACACAGTCCCCCACAGTTTCACTCCAAAATATAACAATAGGAAATAAAGTGAAATTGGAAGTAAAACAGCCAGTTAAACAACCAGGGGTGGGGGAAGGAGAGAGGGGTTGAAAGCTGCAGTTTCCAGCCAGCCAAAGTGCAGCGTGTGCTGGGTTGAAAAACCACTGCAGTCCCTGGGTGAAAAACCAAACCGGTTTTTAAACCCCAAAAACAACCTTTAAACCTCTACAAAACACACAATCCCCCCATTTTCACTCCAAAATAACACAAATGAAAAGAAGAATACAACCTGATTCCACAATGCCTAGGAGCTCTGTACATACACTTCTGAGGGAAGCAGCCTATTTTGATCTGGTATAATACTGATTGGCCGGCGAAGTAGAACAAAAAAAAAACAGTCAAACAAATATATAAAGGGAACCAACAAGTGCACTGTAAAAAATGCACTTAAAAAAGAAGGGTTAACTCAAAAGAACCCATGATGGGGGCTGAGTGAAGCAGCCTATTTTGATCTGGTATAATACTGATTGGCCGGCGAAGTAGAACAAAAAAAAAACAGTCAAACAAATATATAAAGGGAACCAACAAGTGCACTGTAAAAAATGCACTTAAAAAAGAAGGGTTAACTCAAAAGAACCCATGATGGGGGCTGAGTGAAGCAGCCTATTTTGATCTGGTATAATACTGATTGGCCGGCGAAGTAGAACAAAAAAAAAACAGTCAAACAAATATATAAAGGGAACCAACAAGTGCACTGTAAAAAATGCACTTAAAAAAGAAGGGTTAACTCAAAAGAACCCATGATGGGGGCTGAGTGAAGCAGCCTATTTTGATCTGGTTTAATACTGATTGGCCGGCGAAGCCGGCCAATTCAGTTAAACAGCAATTCTACTTGTTGCCAAGTAGAACAAAGAAAAACCAGTCAAACAAATATATAAGGGAACCAACAAGTGCACTGTAAAAAAATGCACTTAAAAAAGAAGGGTTAACTCAAAAGAACCCATGATGGGGGATACCGAGCAGAGCACCCCGCCTAACGCCCACTGGGAGGCAAACTCCAAAACCGTCCCAGCGGACTCGGCGTACGTGAACTCTGCCCGAATACGGGAGTGCACCAGCGCCCGGAACACTGCCACGATGTTCGTTGGGACCCCCCTCTCCAAACACTGCCTCCTGGTCTTGTAAATGGCTACCTTAGCCACTGCCAGGAGCAGGTTGACTAGGAGATCCCTAGGCTTATTGTCTCGGGACACAGGGCACCCAAAAATAAAAAGATGAGGGGAAAAACCCAGCCAGAACTGCAGAAGAAGGCTCCTCAAGGTGGATAAGAGGGGCTGCAGTCTGGCGCAGCTCAGATAAGTGTGGAATACGGACTCCCGCTCGCCACAGAAGGGACAGGCGGCGGGGGAGTCCGTGAAGTGTGCCAATTACTCTCCTGTGCTCAGTGCACCGTGGAGGACCCTCCAACTCAAATCCCCGGCGGGACGGGGAACCAAAGCTGAATAGAGCTCTCTCCACCGGGGTCTCTTGCCCTCATTCCCAAGAAATACCCGCCTCCAGATGGTATCTGGGCGGGTGACAAGTGCGAGGTAGTGCACTATATGAAGCACCAAAGAATACAGGACTTTCCTCGGCATGCCGCGAAAACATGCCGGGGACATATCCCCTAACCTGCTGAGGTTGGGGGAGATAGGAGCCCGAGGGGGTTGCCGTGGTTTGGGTTCTACGCAAAGATCCGGAGAGCTGAAGTTTATAGGTTGACAAGGCTCTCCGGTCTGCAAAACCCCCTCGATGAAGGTGCGTGAGTCGGGGTGGATGGCATCTTTAATCTCCCGGATCAAACGACGAGGGACACGGGCAGTAAGCATACCCATACGGGGCGCAAGCACCTCTGCGCTTACCCAGTCTCGCCGCTCATAGTCCAGGAGATCCCCGACTCTGGTCACTTGCGCCAGGATTAGCCGGCAGCAAATAGAGGGTGAATCCAACATCCGAGCCCCCACTGCCGGATTATACAGCAGGGGCTCGGCGAGGAAATCAACCCCCACCGCCTGTTCCTTCCTGGTCACGTAGACCAGTTTCCAGGCCTTTAATAAGTCCCGGTAGTATGCCGGCAGCTCCGAGAGGTTTCTTCCTAAACCCTCGGGCCTGATGATAAACAGTTGCCGGTCATACCTCATACTGCGCAGCTGGCGAAAGAAACTGGTCGCCAGCTGGCACCACTGCGGAGACGGATCCGCGAACAGGTATCTCTGCAGGTATTGGAGGCGGAAAGTGTGTAACTGGGAGTGGACACACACCACTCCCTGTCCACCCTCCTCCAAAGGGAGGCACGCAACCCCCGCAGAGACCCAATGCTTCCCCATCCAGAGAAAATCCATCAATCTCCTCTGGATCTTGTTGATAAATTCAGGGGGTGGACCCATGGCTATCAGCCGGTGCCAAAGCTGACTGGCCACCAGCTGGTTGATCACCTGGGTTCTTCCCCTAAGGGAAAGCATTCTCGACAGATACACCCATGACCCCAGACGAGCAATGACTCGTTCTTCAAGTTCACTGAAGTTTTCTGGGGCTGGGTCCTCCGCAGCAGACAGCTAGACTCCCAGATATTTGAGAGTATCGCTCCCCCACGAGATATTACGAAACGCGGGGGGGCAAAGAGTCCACCTGTAAGGGACCCACCAAAATGGCGGAGCACTTGGACCAGTTGATCCGAGCAGAAGAGGCCGCGGTGTAGACCTCTTGGCACGCTTGTGCCCGCTCTAGATCATCTAGGTCCTGGGCCACGAGGAGCACGTCATCGGCATAAGCCGACAGGACTACCCGCATGCTGGGCTCCCGCAGCACCAGCCCGGTGAGCCTCCTCCTCAGTAGGCAGAGGAAGGGCTCGATGGCCAGCGCGTATAGTTTCCCAGACAGGGGACACCCCTGATGTACTCCCCGACCAAACACAAAAGGTGCCGTCAGGGACCAATTAATTTTTACCAGACACTCTGCAGAGGCGTACAGCATCCGGAGAAAGCCCACAAATTGTGGGCCAAAGCCAAACTCCCGCAGGGTCTGCATGAGGTAACGGTGATCCACCCTGTGAAACGCCTTCTCCTGATCTAGGGACAGGAGGGCGAGTAACAGACCAGCGCGTGGTGTAGCAGGTCCCGGACCAGAAAAATGTTGTCATGAATGCTCCGGCCCGGGACAGTATAGGACTGGTCGGGTGAATCACCTCTGCCAGCACGGATTTGAGCCTCAGCGAGAGCACTTTGGCTACGATCTTATAATCCATGCTGAGCAGTGATACCGGTCGCCAGTTAGAGATCTGGCGGAGATCCCCCTTCTTCGGCAGCAGAGACAGTATTGCCCGCCGACATGAAAGGGGCATCTCACCAGCCTCCAGTGCTTCGGCCAGGACCTCGGTGAAATCAGGTCCCAGCATCTCCCAGAAAAACCGGAAGAACTCCACAGTCAGCCCGTCTAGCCCCGGCGCTTTTCCGCGGGACATGAGACTGAGGGCTTCAGAGAGCTCGGCCAGTCAAAGGTAACTCAAGCCGCTCCCTTCCATCCTCACCGACTGTGGGAAGCCCCTCCCATAAGACCCTGCATTTATCTGGCTGGATGGACTCCGGAGAGAAAAGATCTACATAGAATCTCCGGGTTCTGTCCCGGATGCTCTCCGGGTCATTCAGAGGGGTACCGTTCTCTGCCAACAGGCATGTGATATGTCTATGGTTTCCCCTCTTTTTCTCCAGCGCGTAGAAGAGGCGCGACCCGCGACCCTCTTCCCGAAGGAAGTGGATGCGGGATCGCACATACGCCCCCCGAGCTCTCCGATCGTCCAAGTCCCGGAGAGCGCACTTCCTCTCCACGTACACACACTGCAGGAATTGGTCTCCTGCCACAGACAGCCACCTCTCGAGATCGAGCACCTCTTCCCTAAGGGTCTCGATCTCAGCATCGCGCCACCTGCTGGCACCTTTTGTGTGCTCTTGACAAACGAGGCGCAGATGAACCTTGCCCACGTCCCACCACTGCTCTAACGTGGCAAAGTCTGAACTGCAACCTCTCCAGGCCATCCAAAAGTCTCGGACCGACGTCGCAAACCCCTTGTCCTCCAACAACGTATTGTTGAAATGCCAATAGGCGGCCGAGGGCGCTGCTGGTATTAGTGCCACCGTCACGGACACACAATTGTGGTCCGAAAACGGCGCTAGCCTAATGGTACTGGACTGAGCTCGCGACAGGCTGTGGCTGGATATGTACAGCCTATCGATCCTGGACCAGGATATCCGTCCACCTCTAAACACTCTAACATAGGTGAACTCAGTGGATACCCCGGGATGTTGTTCTCGCCTGATGTCTACCAAGGAGTAGCGGGTGATGACCTCCCGCAAGGCCGGCGCAGAACTCGGGTGTGGCTCTGGACCATTCCGGTCCCTCAGAGCCTCAAGGGTGCAGTTAAAATCACCCCCGAGCACCACGTGTTCGTCCGCGTCGACTGTCTCCAGGTATTCGGACAATCTGACGAAGAACTGCCTTCTCAGGGGTCCGGTGGCAGGAGCATACACGTTCAAGAAATTAAACGTGTAGTCCTCGTGCCGGACCCTGAGATGCAACAGGCGACCTGGAACAACAGTTTTGGCAAACAGCAGCTCAGGTTGAAAGGATTCGGAGAACAGGGTCACCACCCCACAAGATGTCGAAGTGAGGTGGCTGAAAAAGACCTTGCCTCGCCACTCCAGATGCCAGCTGGCTCCAGCATCTGGAGTGGTATGGGTTTCCTGAAGGAAATGGGTGAGAGAGGGAGGGGTGAGAAGGAAGGATGGGAGAGAGGTGAGGAGAGGAAAGTTGAGGGGACAGGGGAAAGTTATAAAAAAGAGTGTGAGGGAAAGAGGGGAAAGAGAAACTGGAGTGTATTAGAAAGAGAGTGGGGGACTCGCAGGACCGCCATTAGGGAAGGGGGGGAGGGGACGTAGGTGGAGACTCTAGTCCTGGGCCACAGGAAAGCTGTCGGCAGCACTGAGTACAGTAATGAGTACAGTAATGAGTACAGTGAAAGGCAAAACCATGTTTGGATTTGTTAACACTGGTATCTCATTCAATTTTCTCAAACTGTCAATGCTGAAAAACCTGCCAAGCTTGCTCTTGCATAACCTGCATACTGAATAGACAAGGAAGTGGAAAAATAATTGCATTGTTTATTATATCCTAGCAGCAAGTGGGATGAGAAGCAAGATCACAACAGAGATTTAATGAAGGGAGTTGAGAAGGCATTTAGAAAAAGCAAAGTATTACATTGTACAGGTAAAAACATAGATTAGAAAAGAAGCCTGGATCTAAAAATGGGGAACAGGCACAATGGTGGATTGCTTCCAGTTTTATAAAAATGTATTAAGTGCTTTTAGTAACCCATTGGGTGCCCCAGGACATTGCCACTAAATCATGGGGTCTGGCACTGCAGGGACCTTCCAAAGGGTTAAAGATTCAGTCTGGGCACCATAATTAGCAATGAGTTGCTTACATGTATGTCTTCTATATACAGATACATAGAAATATTTGTAAATGTGTTTAAGTTGCCTTGTAAACATATGATGTGAAAATGTGTAAAGTTTGACTTAATTTACAGTTTTGCAGCTCCCTTTTGTGTCATCACTATATGTTGAGTAGTACCTGCATAGGCCCCACTGCATGCGCCGGCGCGCCCGCCTTGCGTCCTGGTGGCACATGCACGACGTTTCACCGCGATCTGCGGTCTGCAGGTACCTTATTTCTGTGCGGGGGGTGTGGCCAAAACGGGTCGGGTGGGCGCGGCCATGGCAAATGAGTTCCCTACACATGAACCCATATTGCATATTGTAGCATAGAAAATAACATGATCTGTTCTTAGTGCAGCCTATTATAAAAATAGGGCCCTCACATCTCCCTCCCCATATCTCTCCCCCCCCCCCCCCTCCACCCCCTAGTCGATCTCATCCTGCAGCTTCCTGGTGATCTGATGATTGCCTCTAATTGGCTCCCTGGCGCACCACGTGACGCGTCGCCGCTGGGGAACACAATCCTATTGTAGCCCCTGCTGGCTGACGCGTCACGGTATGCAGTGAGCAGGGAAGCGAGGTGACACCGGGGACAGCTAGGGAGGAGGTAAGGAGCTGGTGGGAGGCGCGCGCGACTGCAGTGGGGACCTAGCCTAACCTCTAAAGCACAGGAAAAGCTCCTCCTCCTCCTCTCTTGCATACACTGGCGACACGTTTAATTCGAGTAGGGCTAGTACCGCAAGCCGGGACATGTCCCGGCTTGCTAGCCCCACTCCCTCGGCGTGCCGCGCGTCACCGGCGTGCCGCGCGTCACCGACGCGCGGTCACGCGTCATCGGGATCCTGCGCCCCCTGCACGCGCGTCCAGGGCTCCCCGAGGGAGCCCTGGTGTCCCGCGATGTGGGGGACGGCGGCAGGGGGTTCCGGGGGACCCGGCGGACCCGGCAGTGGGGAGGAGAAAGCCCCGATCGGAGGGCGCTCCTCCGCGGCTTCGGCGCGCGCCCCGGCACCCTGCGGCGCGCGCCAGGTTACTGCTGCGGCCGAGACCGGGCAAATGCTCGAATAAACTCGGCCGCAGCAGTATGTTTAATCGGCATCTAGAAAAGGGATGAGCTACGGTAGTAGTAGTAGTGTGGAAGAATGCACTTGAGTAACAAGCATTATGCATTTCAATTCCACAGAAAAAGAAAAACTTAATTAAAACAATATATACAATAGTATACTATAGGTGTGTGTATATTTCTTAAAGGGAGTCTAGTTCATTGTTTAATTATTTCCAAAACTTGTTTGTGAGCTAAGCAGAGCTGTCCCTTTTACATAATGTCAAATCGCTTTATCATTCGTCAATCATGAATGCATCGTAGAGGAATCCAGCCTGACACGGATGAGACCCTATACTATAGGTTGAAACAGCTGTCTGTTTCTAACTTATTATTGAAACGACCCCACAGCAGCTTTACCTTTCATGGGATAACATCCTACAATTGCCAAAACAACCCTGGCTGCATGTCATACATGGCTTATCATGCGCCTCTAGCTTTGAGGTATAATATAAAAAAAAATAGCAATTAAATGTTTTCATTCCCTTTTAAAAACCTGTAATTCAACAATCACCAGGAAAGCAAGGCATGAAACAATGATCTATGTTCAGAGGACATTACTGCTCTCATAAACCAGTGGCTTTATACTCCTTATAATTACACACCTTTTATGCTTGTAAAATCGCCTTGTCTCTGTGTTCTGCTTCTCTTTGATCCCTTTTCTCTGATTTTTTTTATATTGCTTTGCATTACAAGATTAAACATTGAGGGTCTGACCCAGGAGCTGCTTTATATGATGCTAGCTCAGATACTCCGCTGGAGCGTATAAGCACACCATGTTGAGTATTAATAGCCTGGCTGATAGATTTACATGCACAAAATATTTGCTCATTGGCTAAAATAATTATGTAAGGCACTCACATAACTTTAAAATCAACTAGATTAGGACACACTTACAGTATCACTGTTAAAGTTTTGCTTCGTGTTTATATTATTTACGTTGCATATACTGTACTGTATACTGAAAGATGTGGGGTCCTCGCAGTGATAAAGGCAACGGTTTGCCAGCAAGTGCTTAGTTATGTAATACTGTGCATGACTTAATTCGTACTGGTATATTTTCTACAGTACACAAAACTGTGAACATTGTCTATCTAAAATTATATTAAATAACCATATGATATTCAGTAATAAAACATATGCACTCTTCCTTTTCATCTTCCCACATGTGAAAGCAGCTGGCAACATTTTAGATAGTGTGCTAATACGGGCTGTGACATTGCAGTGGAGATTTAGTGTTACTGCTAAAGCTTTTTAAGGCTAGGTCCCCAATGCAGCCGGTGGCACGCGCGGCCATGAGCTGGAAGCCACGTTAGTCAGAGTGAGACAGCATAAGGGTAGGGTGTGCATGTGCATGGAGCCAGTGGCCCCTGCACTAGGCCAAAGACCCCCTTAGGCCCCAGCTAGGCCCCGACACCCTGGTATAGTTTGTGGCTGCTACAGGGACAGGGACACTGCCCCATTAGCTGCACTTGTGACAGGGACACCAGTGAACGCTGCGCAGCAGTTGTGGCCTATGGTGAGGGACCAGACCACCACTGAGAGACATAGAGACTCTCTACAGTGTGGGACACTCCAGCCGGATACCACCCCATGCGGAGGCGGAACCATCTTGGATGACTTCATCGCTGGATCAGTGGATCCTGTCTGTCCTTCTGTCGGTGCGCCCTGGTGCTGGAGCACCCGGCAGGTACCTAACAATACCAAGTGCACCAACCTCACACCTAGTCTAGCGGGCAGCGCTGTCTCACACATTGGGGTGGGTACGGACTCGGAGGACACAGTGTTGGGAACACGGTGGTGGGTTACAGCCATGCGAGGCTTGGCGGGTAGCTGTACCTCATTAGCATTCGTTACTGATGTTTGTGATATAAGTGTTGTTCGTGGTTATGCTGGTTTATATGCTAATAGTAAAGAGTGACTGTTTTACCATATTGGAGTGTATTACTCATATATGTTCCTGAACGGGGTTATCCCACATAGTTAGGATCCTGCGCAGGTGGAGGCGTTGTTATCTATCGAATCAGGCCTCAGACCTCATGTGAGCCACAGGTAACGCACGCACACACACCGAAGTCGCCTTATCTCCCAGGGGTTGGGGGAAAGAGCGCTACATCTATGTGCTCTTTGGCGAACTTCAGACGGGCAGCAATGTTCTTTTTAGACAGCAGTGGTTTACTCCTGATTATCCTTCCATGAACAACATTCTTATTCAGTCGGGAATTGTACTTCTGTTGCTAGCAGCATACTTCTAAAGGGAGGAGCGCAGGTATTATGTATGTGTGGAACACTCTACCTGCCTGCTCTCTGCTTTGATCTGTGCCTATCTGTCCCTGCACCTCCTTGAAACTCTTGACTGTGTACTACTTGGTCTGTCTAGCTACAGCCAGGGGAATCCCCCTTGCTACATAGAGCCTGCAGCGGTGGGCCTGACACCCTCCATCTTTACTCTAAACTCTGTCTGTAGCTTTTACCTTCCAGCTCTATGCCTTCACCACCTGCCTAATCCTCCTGCTCTTCCCCCACACCACCTGTGCCCTCCCGCCCTACCCCTTAGATCACTTCTGCCCTCCTGTTTTACCCCATAGATCACTTCGGCTCTCCTGCCCTACCACTCAAACCATTTTGCCCCTCCCACACTATGTCTTGGACCACTTCTGCCCCTCCTGCTCTACACCTTCAGATCACCTCTGTTACTCCTGCTCTGCACCCATAGACCACTTCTTCCCCCTGACTCTACATCAGGGGTGAGCAAACTTTTTATGCCGAGCCCCCCTTTTCATCCATGAAATTTCTCGGGCCCCCCCTGCCTGATGTAATCAAAATCACATGACGTCAGCGCACGTGAGCTGGTTCAGCCATTGAGGGCGAACCAGCTTTGTAACGCCCCCGCCACACGTCTACAAAAAAAGTATTTATAGCACAAATTACATAACTTAAAAATAAATATTATAATATTTGTCTAATAGCGTTCCCATTTCTGCTGTATTATTAATCTCTCTCTTCCCGCCACATTAGAACACCTCAGGACCTCTCTAACCTCTTCCAGTCTCTCCCTTTATTTCTCACTCCCCCTCCAGTCCCTCTCTATTCCTCCCCTCAGTGTCTCCCCCTCCCCCCCCCACTCTCTTTCCCTCCCCCCAGTGTGTGTCTCTTTCTCCCTCCCCCCATTGTCTCTCACTCTCTCCCCTCTTCCAGTCTCACACTCCTCTTCCAGTCTCTCCAACTCCCTGTATTTCTCACTCCCCCTCCAGTCCCTCTCTATCCCTCCCCTCAGTGTCTCCCCCCACTCTCTTTCCCTCCCCCTGTGTGTCTCTCTCTCTTTCTCCCTCCCCCTAGTGTCCCCCTCCCTCCATTGTCTCTCACTCTCCTTCCAGCCATTGCCTCTCCCTCCCCCCAGTGTCTCTATTGCACTCTCCAACCAGCTATTGTTTCTCCCTCCACCCGGTGTCTCTCTCACACTCTCCCTCCAGCCATTGTGTGTCTCTCTCCCTCCTGCCAGTGTCTCCCTCCCTCCCACCAATGTCTCTCTCATCCCCATCCCCATGTAGCTCTTTTACCCCCCCCTCCCCATGTCACACTCACTCTCGCCCCCCTCCCCATCTCACACTCTCGCCCCCCTCCCCATCTCACACTCTCACCCCCCTCATGTCACTCACACCCTCCCCATGCCTCAGTCTCACACTCACTCCCCCATGTCCCAGTCTCACACTCACTCCCTCATGTCCCAGTCTCACTCTCCCACCCCCCCATGTCCCAGTCTCACTCCCCCCCCATGTCCCAGTCTCACTCCCCCCATGTCCCAGTCTCACTCCCCCCACATGTCCCAGTCCCCCCCCATGTCCCAGTCTCACTCCCCCCCCATGTCCCAGTCTCACTCCCCCCCCCATGTGCCAGTCTCACTCCCCCCCCATGTGCCAGTCTCACTCCCCCATGTGCCAGTCTCACTCCCCCATGTCCCAGTCTCACTCCCCCCCATGTCCCAGTCTCACTCCCCCCCATGTCCCAGTCTCACTCCCCCATGTCCCAGTCTCACTCCCCCATGTCCCAGTCTCACTCCCCCATGTGCCAGTCTCACTCCCCCATGTGCCAGTCTCACTCCCCCCCATGTCCCAGTCTCACTCCCCCCCATGTCCCAGTCTCACTCCCCCATGTGCCAGTCTCACTCCCCCCATGTGCCAGTCTCACTCCCCCCCATGTCCCAGTCTCACTCCCCCATGTCCCAGTCTCACTCCCCCATGTCCCAGTCTCACTCCCCCATGTCCCAGTCTCACTCCCCCATGTCCCAGTCTCACTCCCCCATGTGCCAGTCTCACTCCCCCATGTGCCAGTCTCACTCCCCCATGTGCCAGTCTCACTCCCCCATGTCCCAGTCTCACTCCCCCATGTGCCAGTCTCACTCACCCCCTCTCCCCATGTCACACACGCTGATGCAGGAAGCAACGAGATGCTGCTGTGTACTGTAGCACAGCGCAGCACAGCGCCACCTAATGGCCAAAAGAAAAATTGCAGCTGCAGACGGCTTTTTTCCCTCTGCTCCTGGCAAAATCGCCGCTGCTTCCTGCGCCCCCCCTAAACAATCTTGCGCCCCCCCAGGGGGGCGCGCCCCCCAGTTTGCGCACCGCTGCTCTACATATATGTATAAGTATATGTACTGTATAAGTTTAATATTCCAGTTTCAATGATTACCAGCACAAGAAAACCAGGAAAAGATGAAAAAATAAAGAAGTTACTTTATGAGGACATGCATCACACTCAAATTCGATGCAGGTTTCGGTGTATATATAGATTGAAGGATGTAACCTGCCATTAATTCAGAAATGTGACACAATATCTTTAGACAAGAATAAATTATGCACAGTGCACCAATATTTTATTGTATTTATTACGGTTATGCAATCAGCAATTCTTATTACGCAAAGGTGTTTATGTAGGGTAATTGATATGATTATTATAGCTCGGTTACCACGTACGGATTTGAATTATAATTGCCTCTCCCTTACATTTATCATCCAGATCACATACATCATTATGAAATCTCCCTGTAATTGATCCCTAACAAAAGCTATTCACGGCGAAATGTGTATGGAAGTTTGGTGATGATGGTGCGCCGTTATCACGCAGTGGCGTCTAGGCGGAAGTTATTCGGAAAGAGCTAAGCAAGGACATCATACATGTGGAGAGTAGGCAAACAGAAAAAAACAAGGGCAAATCACACTGTAAGTGAAATAAATTTGCAGTGCACAAAAACAGTGATAATATAAAAAAATTATAACCATACAGGATAGTGCAGCTCCGAACAAAAAAGACTTTCTAGATGTCTTTAAACATGGACAGGAACAGGTAACAGAGCGCAAATATCCTCAGGTGAAAACCTATAGATAAAGAATGGGGGAATATAGTGCAATGATGCATGATACAAAGATAGGCTATACAGTAAATAGGGCTTGGGATAACCCCACTCATATGGTATCCAAATAATTCTGGCAATTTAGGGGGAAACACCTCTGCAACAAGCAGCAACACGCTCTGCAACAGAATGAAGAGAGAAATATAGTGCAATATATATTTACTGGAGCATAATGGAAGTGAAAATACACTTACAAGCAGCAGTGTGAGGATCGGGGAGTCACGCCGCCTTCGGCGCACACCCCGCTTACCTCTTTCTACAACCAGGACTCGGCTCTGCTCCCACACTGGGCGCGCATGCGCCTCACCGCCACAGGCTCCTCAGCGGCGCTCGTCTTCTACCCCTGCTGTCTCAGGCAGCAACCCCTGTACCACTACATCCCCAAACCAAATAGTGACGATCAAGGGCGCACGCAGCCACGCGCATGGAGGCGCGCTCTAGCCCTTCAACCCTGCCTCTCTTCTATCTGAGGTTCTCCTTCACCTGCGCTCTGCCTACCACAAACCCTGCTGGACACCCCCCCCCCCCCCACGCTGCAGTTTCTCATTGGACGCTCTCACCTACTTATGCTCAGCTAAGCCTCTGGTTTTGGTTGAGCATAGTTCTAGTTGTATTGCACTCATCTCTTCTCGGCCTCCACAGTCTTGCCTTGTCTTGCTGCTTACCTTCCTGTGTATCGACTCAGATTTCCACGACCATCCGCTCTTCTCCTGACCTGACCTCGGCACTCGGACAAATTACCATTCTACGCTCTCCAACCGGACAACGACGACTCTACCTTCTCCAAACCCAAACAAAGCTAATAGTACCTGCAACGTTCCACACCTCTCCTACTCTGAACCCGGCAAGTATATTGACCTTCCGTACCTCTATAACCCTGACCCAGCTACCCCGACCAAATCTACAATCCAGACGCGCCCTTGTGGCTGTGGGTGGCGTTATATCCTTTCCCACCTCAGCACGGTGGTCCCGCCTTGTTTGTGTTGAGCACAGCATGACAAGCAGGTAGAAACAAGCGTTGTGACCACTCTGGATCTAGACGTAGAGACATCCTGAGGCTCTCACTCTCCACTCCTCTCCTCCTCCTGAGCGCCGGCCCGGGATGTCACTTCCGGAAAATGGCCACCGCTGACACTGCGCGATGGTGCGGAGCTAGAAAGATTAGATGTTCGTGGCTAGTGGATGCCTCAGTCTCTCAACGCAAAGGGAGGAGGAGAGGAATGGAGAGTGAGAGCCTAAGGACGGGGTTTTTAAAAAAATGGGGTTTTACAACATTAACACAGTAAATTTAGACATGCCATAAGATATTTATATTGTTCATTGTAAGAGTACCTGGGATCCATTGTGTAGGTGTTTTATTTCCTGTCTTTAATTTATTTGTTGTTTAATTGTATTGGCCACCTTTCCCCTCTTTCCATGGTCACCCATGCCAGTATTTTGTTCCCCCTTTTAATAAATTGTGCTCCTTTATGCCCATACCAATTTGCTATGGGTGTCTTGTTCTTGGGCTTTGGCTCGTGCTTGTCTTTGAGTTGGTTTGTCTGAGCACCTTCACTTGAATGAAAATGTAGCCCCCTCTGTGACTATTGCGTGATTCGGTGGGTTGGCTATGTGGGCTCACTCAGGTTTCTTCCCTTCCCATCATGTGATGTAGGATGACTGTGCAGAAGGGATTGCCACTCCCCAGTATGTCTTGTGACCAGTGATGTCACCAAAGGGAAACAACAGGGTATATATAGCACCACCCAATGTTCTACAAACAAGTTCTTGAGAGTTCTACTGGGATCCTCACTGTGAGTCCTGTATATAGGTTTAAGTGTATAGCTAAATGTATAAAGATGTGTTTGTCCCCATTTGTTGTTTTCAGTTAAGGAATGTGCCCTTTCAGTAAGCGCCAGTAGTAATGGTCTGAGATTGTTCTAACTATTGAGAAGAAGGAAACATGCTTTTAATAAGGAGTTCTAAGTGTTACTAACTCGGAGTGTGTTTGGATCGGCCCAAATGGAAGGTCCCTAGTGCAATCCTGATCAAACAGGTATGGAAGAAGTATGCGTTACATAGTAGTGGGATATAAGTGCTGGAGTGTATTCCATGGAGGTCCCTTTAATATGAGGTATCACTGACTCTCTGCAAGAGACTGCCAATTTAACCCCTACTATGGGTAATAAGACAAGTACTTCCCCAGCGTAGGAGTGAGAACTACAACGGGGATTAAGCCTATATACAGTAAGTCAAGTACCTCACCAGCGTAGGAATGAGAACTACAAAGGGGATTAAGCCTATATATAGTAAGTCAAGTACCTCACCAGCGTAGGAATGAGAACTACAAAGGGGATTAAGCCTATATACAGTAAGTCAAGTACCTCACCAGCGTAGGAATGAGAACTACAAAGGGGATTAAGCCTATATATAGTAAGTAATGTACCTCCCTAGCGTAGGAGTGAGAGCTGCACAGGGGATAAAAGTTCAGAGTATTATGTTTTGCGTTGAGTTTCTGTCAAGTGAAATGTATGTCAATCCCTGTGGAGCCTTATAGACAGATGTAAAATAAAGCAACTTTCATGTTCTACAGTGTTCCTGGTACCTATCCTTTTTCGATCTGCTTATTTACTCCCAGCCTTCACCTACTCAACACCCTAAAAAGGTATGAGAGACTGAGCATTGCCACTGTATATATTATAATTGATGTGACCTCCATTGGAGCTGGGTAAGGAGAATTACACAAATAACCCAAGAATAGGGTAATAGCGTTGTAACTTATTTATTTATTTGTTTATAAAAATGTTTTACCAGGAAGTAATACATTGAGAGTTACCTCTCGTTTTCAAGTATGTCCTGGGCATAGATTTAAGATGACAAATAATACATGGTTACAAGTACAGTTACATAAAAGTGAACAGGGTATACATTATATATAACTGTGGCACACCAGCCTCTTTTACTCACCACATCACCATCACAGTTGTATATTTTGATGAAAACATGTTTTTGTTTTGCAGGTTGTCTAGTTGGGAAATGCTTTAAAAAAATGTTTCACTCTCTCAATTTGTAACTGCTGCTAATTTTATGCTTAGTTACTGTACATATGACCCCTTAACTAGCCCACAAGAAATGTAGTATATACTGTGTATTCAGTAGTATTTGCTCATCTGTTTTTCATAGTGGAACTTCTGATCTACATTTCCAGTTATGAAGCAATTATGGTACAGTGCTAAATTGGACTAAGGATTTAACTCTGCTTAATAATTAGGAAAGACTACTCAGAAAAAAAACCACACACATTAGGTTGAGTGGTTTGCATATGCCATCTACAAAGGAAGTGTAGGGCAGAAATTAAAAATGCAAGAAGGTGATTTTACTGTACCTTGTTCAACCTGACAATCAGTTTCAGAATTGACCTGTTTATCCAGTTGATCTGCCTAATTTATTTCCTCCTCCTCTAAATGGGGCAAACTACTTATGGATTAATAAAGTGTTATGATGCAACGTAATTGAAGGTTATTTTTTTTTAATCTTTTCAAGGCACTAAAAACTAGCTTCAAAACATCTACACTATAAAAAAAAAATGAATAGTAATAAAACCAGTTGGAATCTGGAATACAGCAGCAGTTGGAGTACAGTGGATGTGGAGGTTTCATAGTGTGATGAGATAGTGCCAGTTCCAAGACAGAATGATGCAAACTATTATGTGGGGCTGCTGGCTAACATAAATCATACTGTACTTGTTGTGCTTATACTGACAATATAAGCAATTATATAATGACGTATATCGCTCAGCAAGCGTAGGGAACCTGTATAATACACCAACAAGATGAAGTTCTGAGGCCCTGCAACGTGTGCCACTATTATTATCATCTCTTCTACTGAGAGTAGGTCAATAAAGCCTGAAGAGACAGATCACACTTCGATCTCCCGCATTGGACTTTACTGAATAAGGCCCCAGGTAGTTCAAATAAATGTGACCAATGTTTTGGTGCATACTCCACATTTGTCAGGACTGGAACACAATACGGTACATTCAAAGCAGTGTGAATAGCAGACCTGACAATATTTTTGTGATGACCCAAAACATGTCATCCGAATCTCCATCCATGGCGTGATGATGCAAAATGCATCACTCTCCTGCTCCTTCAGTCCCTTGTATAAAGCAGCCGGCAGAGACACTCTTCAATACTCCACCAAGAGACCATCAAAAGAGGGACAAGACCGTGTGACCGTGTCCGTGTGAGTAGGCAGGTCTAGAACAGCGAAAAACTAATCAAACGCTGTCACCATAATATAGTGCACGCTGTCAGGATCGTGCAAAAAAATATTATTGAACAAAAATTGAGACAACCAAGCAGCATGCACAACAAACTGACCTGAGCGTGCACAACAAACTGACCTGAGCGTGCACAACAAACTGACCTGAGCGTGCACAACAAACTGACCTGAGCGTGCACAACAAACTGACCTGAGCGTGCACAACAAACTGACCTGAGCGTGCACAACAAACTGACCTGAGCGTGCACAACAAACTGACCTGAGCGTGCACAACAAACTGACCTGAGCGTGCACAACAAACTGACCTGAGCGTGCACAACAAACTGACCTGAGCGTGCACAACAAACTGACCTGAGCGTGCACAACAAACTGACCTGAGCGTGCACAACAAACTGACCTGAGCGTGCACAACAAACTGACCTGAGCGTGCACAACAAACTGACCTGAGCGTGCACAACAAACTGACCTGAGCGTGCACAACAAACTGACCTGAGCGTGCACAACAAACTGACCTGAGCGTGCACAACAAACTGACCTGAGCGTGCACAACAAACTGACCTGAGCGTGCACAACAAACTGACCTGAGCGTGCACAACAAACTGACCTGAGCGTGCACAACAAACTGACCTGAGCGTGCACAACAAACTGACCTGAGCGTGCACAACAAACTGACCTGAGCGTGCACAACAAACTGACCTGAGCGTGCACAACAAACTGACCTGAGCGTGCACAACAAACTGACCTGAGCGTGCACAACAAACTGACCTGAGCGTGCACAACAAACTGACCTGAGCGTGCACAACAAACTGACCTGAGCGTGCACAACAAACTGACCTGAGCGTGCACAACAAACTGACCTGAGCGTGCACAACAAACTGACCTGAGCGTGCACAACAAACTGACCTGAGCGTGCACAACAAACTGACCTGAGCGTGCACAACAAACTGACCTGAGCGTGCACAACAAACTGACCTGAGCGTGCACAACAAACTGACCTGAGCGTGCACAACAAACTGACCTGAGCGTGCACAACAAACTGACCTGAGCGTGCACAACAAACTGACCTGAGCGTGCACAACAAACTGACCTGAGCGTGCACAACAAACTGACCTGAGCGTGCACAACAAACTGACCTGAGCGTGCACAACAAACTGACCTGAGCGTGCACAACAAACTGACCTGAGCGTGCACAACAAACTGACCTGAGCGTGCACAACAAACTGACCTGAGCGTGCACAACAAACTGACCTGAGCGTGCACAACAAACTGACCTGAGCGTGCACAACAAACTGACCTGAGCGTGCACAACAAACTGACCTGAGCGTGCACAACAAACTGACCTGAGCGTGCACAACAAACTGACCTGAGCATGCACAACAAACTGACCTGAGCATGCACAACAAACTGACCTGAGCATGCACAACAAACTGACCTGACCGGTGACATTTAAAATTCCACCTTCATCAAGTCTATTATCAACTAACATTGTATATTACCAATACAGTTAAAGGGTATTTATCCTTTGCCAGGAACTGATGCATTGGCCAAACGATCACAATCTGCAGCTGAGATTGAACTGCTCTGTGAAATAATCTTGCATCTGATTTAGCCAGGTGCTATATGCCAAAGAACTGTGGCACAACTAAAGTTACAAAATGACACTATCTAGTGGATGCATGTAGCAAGGGGATACACTTTTCTCTTTAATGCCTATTGCAGTGAGTAGGCAACAACGCCTGGGGGTTCTGAGTATAGGCTTTTTATTTAGCCTTAAAAACGTGGAACACAGAAACAGCTTACATTCAGGGATTGTACAAAATAACAAAGCATCTTATTTTCAAACAGCAAAGAAATTGATAAAAGCGCAAACTTATATGCACACACTAATAATGTAGTGCTAGGTGATTCGTGAAGTGAAATAGAATACATATAAAGCCAAATGACACTGTTAAGAGCTAAGTGCTTATTAAAACCAATGCAGCCCGACACCTGCGGTCTCCCAACCGCAACAACACAAAATAAAGATAATGGTATCAATGGCGCAGTGTGATTTAAATGGTGCAATGAGTGAAATAAACTGTATATTAATAATAGTTACTGGTAGACAGTTTGTACACAACAGTTGATCTTCAAGGAGGATGTTGATGAGGTAACGATCCTTGATGAACCTCATGTGGGGAAAGAACATATGCAGGAAACGGTGCATTAACGTTTAAATCATGAAACAAACAACACAGAGGGGGAACGTACAAACTCACACTCTCCCCTCTGGTGTCTCACATTGAGTGTCTTAAATCTCACTCCAACCTGACTCCGGTTGTGCCCGCTCCTGTCTTCCGCGTCTACACGGTTCACCTGGTCTGCCTCCCTCCGTGTTGGAACAGTGAGGCAATGACTCCTGGACGTCTGCGTGCTCGGCTACCGGTACAGTGGCCTCAAGTTTCCAAAACGCCCTACGCGTTTCGCCCATGTGTCGGCTTCTTCTGGAGTTCTACTAGTCTTCCCTAATCTATAACTTTTATACCTCACAACCCCGCAATGTAAAAAGGCTCAGCTGTTTATATCGCAGGTTCATTAAAAGACTTGGGGTTCAGCCATATTAAGTTATGCGTGTATCAGATATGCGTGTAACAAATTGATATGCAAATTATACACATACACAGTTGAATGATAAACACATTACTACTCCTTTTACTTATTCATAACATAATACATTAAAATATATTCACTTTTATTGCTAAAATAGCTCAAATATCTAGGAATATTTGACTGCCAGTGGCCTGATGGACAGCCAACTGAACAGTAACTAAAATGACAAAAGCAGAGAAATTGTATTAAACAAATGATCAACAGTATGAACATAGTTTAAATTAAAACATAAGGTCAATGATATTAGTCGGACTACAAAAATGCATCTAACGATATTAGACCATAATAAGGGTATAACTACTCCAATTACTTGAGCAGGTAAACATTACACTTACTGTAGAAACTCCTTATGGATAACATTTTGTAAATGTAATGAGAACAATTTAACGTTATAGTACTATATAGGAGATGTAGGAAACAGTTAGGTCTAGTATAAATTTAAATGTATGACTAGTTTATATTTAGATAAAAAATAAAAATGATTAAATAAAGTAAAAAGTGCTTTCATTATGCACCTCTAATAATGCACTGTACTGTGCATATAAAAACAGAGAAAGGTATGGATTATCAGAATAAAAAAAATAGATGCCACTGACCTACAATGTTTGATTTCAGTATAACCATTGTTTAATGTCACCTAAATATCATTAAAATTATATTTCACACAAGAAATGCATTTATATCAAAATCTACATTTAATCCAAGAGGTTACGAGGTTTTAAGTTTATGAATCCAAAAGCTCTCTTTTTGGGAAATTGATAGAAATCTATTGCCATCATGCCAATATTTTGGGATGTGGTCTATTCCCATAAACTTTGCTGAGAGCTGGCTAATTGCTTCAGGCTGAGATATAACCAGCTCAGTGCTGGACTCAGCAGCTACACATGCAAAGTACAGTAATTAGGCAGTGAAACTAATACTGTACATATTACCTGCACTCCTACCTTTATGAAGTATGCAGCTTGTAAAAGGACTGGCCTTACATTTATGGAAAACAAAGAATAATCCCTGCGCTCCAACAATTCGGCTACAATATACTAGTGACATTTTTACATTTAGAACCTAAGTCTGTGTAACAAAGGATTCTTTTGGTTGCAGCTTTTGATCAAAAGAAGACTTAAGTCTGCCAACCTCGTCAAGGTAAACTCTGTTTAGCAAGTACCTACACTGAATATATGCAATGTCTTATTGTACAATGGATTAACTTTGTGAAGTATGTGTAATTGCTCAGAAGGCTTAAATAAATGAAGCATATTCTTATTTGGTGCATTTAAAACCTGGCAAAAGCCAGTAACAGAGTTTCCTTATTATAAACGTAAACTGTGAGTGATACATTAATGCACATACAGTAAAACAAACAAACAAATATGCCCAAAGCTACTTCAAATATGACAAAAATACACAGTGCAATACCTATATATTCTCTTGAAAAAGGGTAATTTAGTTCAATCTTTTGGCCAAAGCGTCTTAAGCGTGTGAGCCACATCAAGGCATGACCGTTAGCAGGTCCTAACACTCTCTGAGTTAAAATTCTTATCTACCTCTATAATTAGGGGAAGAATGATCAGCATTGGATCAGTCGTAACCCAGCAAAAGGAAACTGACCTGTCAACTTGGAAAGTGGAGAGGAGCGAGCTTAAACCTTCGGGGGAGGGGCTACTAACCTCCCAAAAACAGCTGAGACCAGCTGCACATAGTTCATAAACACACAAGATACCAAAGAAGCTCTGACAAACCCCAAACATTACCACATAATAAATAAATAAATATATATATATATATATATATATATATATACACTTGTCTCAAAAGGAGTGCTAGTGGGTGTTTTTGTTGTATACATTTAGCCACGCTCACTAGCACTCCTTTTGACACTTATATACATATATACAGTGTGGGGGGGGGAGAGAGAGTGTGGGGGGGAGAGAGAGAGTGGGGGAGAGAGAGAGTGGGGGAGAGAGAGAGTGTGGGGGGGAGAGAGAGAGTGTGGGGGGGGAGAGAGAGTGTGGGGGAGAGAGAGAGTGTGGGAGAGAGAGAGAGTGTGGGGGGGAGAGAGAGAGTGTGTGGGGGGGAGAGAGAGAGAGTGTGGGTGGAAGAGAGAGATTGTGGGGGGGAGAGAGAGTGGAGAGACACAGGGTGGATGATACACAGAGAGAGAAAAGGTGGGTGACTGACTGGGGTGGGGGTGACTGACTGGGGCGGGGGTGACTGACTGGGGCGGGGGTGACTGACTTGTTCGGGGGTGACTGACTGGGGTGGGGGTGACTGACTGGCTGGGTGACTGACTGGGGCAGGGGTGACTGAATGGCTGGGCGACTGACTGGGGCATGGGTGACTGGCTGGGTGACTGACTGGGGCGGGGGTGACTGGGTGACTGACTGACGGCGGGGGTGATGGACTGACTGGGGGGGTGACTGACAGGGGGGTGACTGACTGGGGGGGTGACTGACTGGGGGGGGGTGACTGACAGGGGGGGGTGACTGACTGGGGGGGCGGGGTGACTGACTGGGGGGGGTGACTGACTGACTGGGGGGGGTGACTGACTGACTGGGGGGGGTGACTGACTGACTGGGGCAGGGGTGACTGACTGACTGGGGCAGAGGTGACTGACTGACTGGGGCAGAGGTGACTGACTGGGGGGGGTGACTGACTGGGGGGGGGTGACTGACTGGGGGGGGTGACCGACTGGGGGGGGGACACGACTGGGGGGGGTGACTGACTGGGGGGGGTATGGAAAATAGCTGAAGCGCTCAAATGCAGGTATATCTCAAAATGATAATAAGCCAGACCACTGTACCAGGGTACTAACAATTGATATAGTACCTATTGTGTCATATAATGGGTACTATCCTCCTGAAGACAGGTGGTGTGTGGTGCAACCCACTCACCATATGTCTCATTGGCAGGTTCCCCTGAAAAATATGCAAATACTCACATCCTGGTAGGGCAGGCAGGCAAGCTGTGCAGCTACTCAATGCAATACAGGGAAAAGGGCACCAGCACAAACGGAGCAGGAAAAAACCAGAACAAAAAAATGATTAAAAGGGCACTTTAATGTGGCAAAAGACCCATCCAATGCATTTCGAACGTCGCAGCGTTCTTTTTCAAGGGTCTTTTGCCACATTAAAGTGCCCTTTTAATCATTTTTTTGTTCTGGTTTTTTCCTGCTCCGTTTGTGCTGGTGCGCTTTTTGGTCTCCCTTTTCCCTGACTGGGGGGGGTGACTGACTGGGGGGGGGTGATTAACTGGGGGGGGTGACTGACTGGGGGGGGTGACTGACAGGGGGTGGTGACTGACAGGGGGGGTGACTGACAGGGGGGGTAACTGACTGGGGGGGGGGGTGACTGACTGGGGGGGTGACTGACGGGTGGTGACTGACTGGGGGGGGGGAATGGGGGGGATGACTGCCTGGGGTGGGGGGGTGACTGACTGGGGTGGGGTGACTGGGTGGGGTGATGGGGTGACTGACTGGGGTGGGGTGAATGGATGGGGTGACGGGGTGACTGGGTGTGGTGACGGGGTGACTGGGTGGGGCGATAGGGTGACTGGGTGGGGTGACTGGGTGTGGTGACTGGGTGGGGTGACTGGGTGGGGTGACGGGGTGACTGGGTGGGGTGACGGGGTGATTGGGTGGCGGCGTGGGGTGGCGGGGTGATTGGGGGGTGGGGTGGCGGGGTGATTGGGGGGTGGGGTGATGTAACACTTCTGGTATCCTACCCACACACTCCCATGCACACCCATGCACACACACACTCTCCCATGCATGCACACACACACCCATGCACACACACACTCTCTCTCCCATGGATGCACACACACACACTCTCTCCCATGCTTGCACACACACTCTCCCATGCATGCACACACACATACACACTCTCCCATACACACACACACACACACACACACACACCCATGCATGCACACACACACACACACACACACACTCTCCCATGCATGCACACACACACACACACTTTCCCATACACGCACACACACACACACGACAGGGGGAAGAAGAGGAAAGGCCACGCAACCGAGCACCACCACCACTGCCCCGCTCGCCCCCCCCGCGACCATCTCCCGCCTGCGCGGACAGCCACGGGACAGTGGGGAAGCGGAAACAAAGTAGGTAAGGGGGGAACACCCCTGCTACCATCTCCAGCCCTGCGTGGGGATCGGGGGAAGAGGGAAGTAGCGCGGGAAGCCGGGGTAAGTGGGGAACACCCCCACTACCATCACCCGCCCCCCAAGGGTATCGCGGGGAACACCCCCACTACCATCACCAGCCCCGCGCGGGTATCGTGGGAAGCCAGGGTAAGCGGGGAACACCCCCACTACCATCACCCGGGGATCGGGGGAATTGGGAAGTGGCGCGGGAAGCTGGGGGGGGGGAGAAGGGGAGGACACCTCCGCCCCGCACGGGAAGCCGGGGTAAGCGGGGGCCAGGGAGAGAAGGGGGAACACCCACGCTACCATATCCAGCCATGTGCGGGTATCAGGGGGGTGGGGGGGAGTAAGGGGGAACTGCAGGAGGCGGGGAAGGAGCAGAGGGGATGGAGGATTGGAGAGTACTTACTCTCGTACTCCCCAACAGATCTCCAGCCAGATGGCCGTTTGTTGGGGGCGGGCTCATATAGAGCCTGGCCGCGCGCCCACAAAGCCTGGGAGCGCGCGCCAATCAGCAGACAGGTAGGGGGAGTTTTTTTGTTTTTGTTTCAGGCAGCGCGAGCAGGGAAATTTGAGCGCGAGCAGGGAAATTTAAAAAAACAAACACCTGTGCTGCTTGGGCCAATATTTATTCGCCCGGAGGTTAAATTCACACGCCCCGGGCGTGTAAATGTATAGGATTGTCGAACACTGCATATATATATATGTAACAGGGTATGTATTTTCTGCCTGTCTTTCCCTCCCTGTTATGTGAGTTCTGCTAGCTGCAGGCAGTAACAGGTTAAATCTATGGGCTCTTGACCCCCCTCATGCCCCTCTTATCAGGGATAGAAGTAAGGGGGTGACTCATGGCCTGTGTAAGCCTATCTGGTATAGGTATAGACCATGAGCCCGCCCCTTCTTGAGCCTATTAGGAGGGTGTGACCAAGTTAGTTCAGTCCTGTCCCTGCTCTGGAGGCGAGAGGAAGCAGAGAGCGGTCAGTCTCTCCATGGCGGGATGAGCGTGCTCAACCCCAGCCCTTGGCTGGGGGAACATCAGACTCAGCCATAGAGGCTCTGTAAGATCATTCACCATCCAGAGGTCTGGGACCTCTGAGACTTCTGCACTCTGCTGTGAGGAAGATCTGCAGTGGATGCATGCCATACAATAAAGACCCTTGTTATGACACTCCTGTCTAAGTATCAGTCCTTGGGCAAGAGGGAGAGAATGCAGTAGTGGGGGCTGATTTCTGGACACCCTGCAACCCACTACGACTGGAGGCGCTGAACACCCAGAGAACGAACCTAAGCCTGTCCTGAACTCCACTACATCGCAGATCAGATCAGCTCTCCTGATCCAAACAGGTATTGCACCACACACAAGGTAGCAGGAACTGTGTATCTTCCAGAGGGTGGGGGAAACAGTGTGTGGCAGGACGGCCTGTAGCCGAGGTCAGGGAACAGTCCACACGTGTAGTTTCAGGATAAATGAAAACGTTCAGTGGCTTTATTTCTCCACAGCAACATAACATGCGGGTACACTGTCCCTTTAAGCAAATAAATCCTGCTCCACGTTGGGAGAAAACTGACTAACACAGCAGTCCTAGCTAGCAGGCTGGCTGGCTAAACCATACCCAAACCGTAAGAGTCTTTTTAAGCAGTCATGAAAACAAATGAAAGAAATCTTACTTTGGCTGCAGTAAGTAGTGTGCTGTATCCTTCTGGCTAGCCGCACATCTATCCATGTGCTCTCATCTGAGACAGGCAGCTACTGCTGGTAACAAGATCCTTATCTACCTTGCTGGCTCTCAGGTGTCAGCTTACATCATGATTAGCTAGCTTCCACCTGAGTTAACCCTTATGAGTGCTGGATGAAGCACTCAGACATATGTTTCCCAGGCATAACTGATAGGGGTTGACTTCACCCTGTCACATACCTCCCCTGTTTGTGTGTGGCTAGTGTTCCACACGGCTGAAGCCCGACCCTCCACTCCTTCTCTTGACAAAAAATCAGCATTTCCATGGTCTTTTCCAGGTCTATGCTGAATATCAAAAGAGAAGGGTTGGAGGGACATATACCACCTGGTCAACCTTGGATTTGTGTCCTTCATGGTGTTTAACCACTTCAAGGGCGCATGGTCAGCGACCAGGGTGAAGTGTACTCCGGCGACATAATGTCTCAAGGCCTCAATTGCCCATTTTACAGCGAGGCACTCCTTCTCAATAACAGAATACCTCACTTCCCTTGGGAACAGCTTCCGGCTGATGAACAGTATGGGGTGTTCAACACCATCAAATTGCTGAGACAGCACTGCTCCCAGTCCTACCTCTGAGGCATCCGTCTGGATGATGAAGGGCTCTTTAAAATCTGGGCTCCGAAGAGCGGGGCCCTCTGACAGGCACTTTTTTAGCATGTCAAAGGCGTCTTGGCACTCCCAAGACCATTTAACTTGGGTCGGGGCACTCTTTTTTGTCAGATCTGCTAGGGGTGCAGATATTTCTGAAAAATTGGGGATAAACCGCCGGTAATACCCTGCTAACCCCAAAAGGGAGCGGACCTGTGTCTTTGTCTGTGGGGTGGGGAATTCCTTTATGGCGGCCACCTTGCTAGCTAGTGGCCTTACTATCCCTCCCCCAACGGCATAGCCCAAGTACTTTGTAGTGGATTTACCCAGGGCACATTTTTTTGGATTGGAGTGAGCCCTGCTTCTCTTAAGGACGTTAGGACTGCCCTTAACCTTTTTATATGAGACTGCCAGTGTCTGCTATAGATGACAATGTCATCCAAGTAGGCCGCGGCATATGCCCTATGGGGTCGTAGTACCTTGTCCATTAACCTTTGGAATGTGGCTGGAGCCACATGTAACCCAAATGGCATAGTGACGAATTGGTATAACCCGAGAGGGGTGGCGAAGGCAGTTTTGCATTTGGATTCTTCCGCTAGAGGTATCTGCCAATATCCTTTCGTGAGATCTAGGGTAGAGATATACTCTGCTTTCCCAAGCGAGTCAAGCAATTCATCCACCCTAGGCATTGGATATGCATCAAATCTGGATACAGCATTTACCTTTCGCAGATCCACGCAAAACCTCACCTTCCCATCTGGTTTAGGGACCAACACGATAGGGCTACACCATTCGCTGTGGAACTCCTCGATCACACCCAATTCCAACATGTCTATTATCTCCCTCTCTACCAGGTCTTTTCGGCCCTCTGGTAATCTATAGGGACGGGACCGTACTTTTACGCCAGGTTCTGTCTCAATCCTATGGGACACTAAATTAGTCTGCCCTGGCAGCTCCGAAAAAACATCTGGGAACTGGTCACATAATTCTAGTAGATCTGACCTTTGTTCCGTTGTTAACTGCCCTCCCATGGGAACCTGATGGTCATTGTACGTACTACCCTTTGGAAGCTGCGGACCCAAATCCGTCTCTCCTTCCCGAGGGTGGATGAACAGCGATCTCATCGTTTTCCAGGGTTTCAGGAGGTTCCCGTGGTAGATTTGTTTACCCTTCCTGGACCCTGGTTGAGAGATCTCATAGTTCACCTCCCCGGTGCGGCGGAGAACTTGGAAAGGACCCTGCCACTTCGCAAGGAGTTTACTCTCTGATGTCGGTAGTAGTAGCATCACTTGGTCCCCAGGTTGGAAGACCCTCAAGCGAGCATTTTGGTTGTACTGCCTCTCTTGATGTTCTTGGGCAGATTTGAGGTTTTCCTTAGCAAACCGACCTATCATGTCTAGGCGGTTTCTAAGGTCTATGACATACTGAAGGGTATTCTTGGAGGGGGAAGGCTCCTCCTCCCAGGATTCCTTCAGTAGGTCGAGAATACCCCGAGGTTGGCGTCCATATAGGAGCTCAAACGTGGAGAAGCCTGTGGATGATTGGGGAACTTCTCGTACCGCAAACAACAGGAAAGGGAGAAGTTCATCCCAAGCTCGCTTTTCAGTGTCCACAAACTTCCTAAGCATGGTTTTTAAAGTACGGTTAAACCTCTCTACCAATCCATCAGTCTGAGGATGGTAGACTGAGGTCCGGACGGATTTTACCTCCAATAACTTTAGGACATCCTGCATTAACTTTGCCATGAAATTTGTTCCCTGGTCAGTTAACATTACTTGGGGAAGTCCTACCCTAGAGAACAGTTCTAACAGCCTGTGAGCAACCTGTTTAGCAGTGGCTGATCTCAGAGGGAAGGCCTCAGGATATCTGGTGGCATAATCTACCACAACGAGTATAAATTTATGTCCCTTCGCAGAGGGTTCTAAAGGTCCAACCAGATCTACCCCAATTCTCTCGAATGGGACGGCTACCAAGGGCAGAGGAACCAAGGGAGCCGGCTTCTGTCCTTTTTGGCTAGTTAACTGGCATTCAGGACATGTCTCACATAGTTTCATGATGTCACCATGTATGTCTGGCCAGTAAAACCGGGACGAGATGCGGTCCGTGGTTTTATCTCTGCCCAAATGACCACCCCATGGGAGAGTATGGGCTAGGGTGAACACCGTTTTAATCAACCCTTTAGGGACTAGCATCTGTCGAATGACCTCCCCTGTTTGTGTAACCTTATTCACATGATATAGAATGTCATTCAACAGTTCAAAATGTGGAAACACTTTTACACCCTATTCATCCATTATCTTGTTGTTGACCTGTACCACCTTCTCATATTGTCTAGCCAGAGCTGGGTCCTCCCTCTGCCTCTGACGGAAGTCAGGAAGATCCAGGTCTGGCAAAATTCCCGTATCAATCTGTTCCCCACCCTGGTCATCCCCGGCCATGACCTGCAGTCCTTTCGGCTGACTAATGTTACCAAGAGTCCCAGCCTTTCTTAACCAGTCCTCTTTTTCTGCACGTCTCTGTTTACGTGTCTTTGGGACATGGTGTCTACAGGGAAAAATCTCTGGGGAAAAAGGGAACAAGTCTCCGGGCTTCTCCGGTACCAGAGAAGTAGGCTCCGTAGGAGTAGGGGCCAACAATGTTTCGAGGTAGGGCCAGTCTCGGCCAAGTAGAACAGGAGCAGGTAGCCAGGGAGCAACTCCCACTAGTAGGCTAGCCTCTTGATCCTGGATACGCAGTAGAACGTTCGCCGTCGGGTATCTCTTTGTATCCCCATGGATACACTTGATATTCCAAGGAGAATCATAAGATAGTCTATTGCTTGGAATTAGGCCCTCTAGGATCAGGGTTTTTCCAGAGCCCGAGTCCAGCATGGCGTTTACTTTTGTCCCCTCCAGAGATGCTGGGACTAACCACGGATTGTGGTCCCCTCGGAGACAAGCTGTGGCAGTGGTTCTGCCATATGAACAGTCCATCTCATCTTCTCCTGAATCCGCAACCTCGGTCGTCAGCGGAAGCTCTCGACGGGGCTCGGTGTTTGGACCTCTCCGCTGTTGGATGGGGTCCTCCCTTCTGGTTGGTGGGGTTATCCTCTCCACCGGGTGGGTGACAGGAGTCCAGGTTCTCAGGGAATACTGTGGGTGGCGGCCTCCCTTGAGTAATCCAGTGGCCTCGGACCCAGGATGGGCGTCTCTGTGAGAGTTTGTACCAGGAACCCTCCGAGATGGGAAAGGGTCTTCCGATCGGGTTGAATGGATCTCCCGAGCTGGCGGGTTGTAGACCCCTCGATTGTCGGCTCTCCTGCCTCTAGCATCACCGGAAGCAACTGGTGTTTGCACCGGCCGTTCCCAGCTATCCTGTTGGGTGTCGTCGCCCAGGAAGTTTTCCACCAAGCGGACCGCTGAATCCAGGGAAAATGCAGCGTGTCTTTTTACCCAGGAGCGGGAGGAGGGGGGCAGTATCTGTATGAACTGCTCGAGCACAAACTGTTCAAGGATCTCTGCCTTGTCATGTTTTTCCGGTTGTATCCACCTGGTACATAAGTCTACTAAGTGGTGGGCTACGACCCGGGGTCTGTCTCTGTTTGTATATTTGACTGTCCGGAACCGCCGTCGGTAGGTCTCTGGAGTGAGGCCTAGGCGATCCAGAATAGCAGCCTTTAGTTGCTGATAGTCCATGGCCTCGTCTGCTGGAAGAGCCTGGTAGGCTGCCTGAGCTTCCCCTATGAGGAGTGGAGCCAGAGTCGTTACCCAGCGATCAACTGTCCAGCCGTGGGCCGTGGCTACCCTTTCAAAAGTGAGGAGAAATGCCTCTGGGTCTTCGTTTGGCTTCATTTTATGCAGCATCACCGGTGGGTTATTTGGAATCCCTGGTCTGCCTGGGGCTGGGCCTTCGGCCAGCAATTGGAGTAGCTTTTCCTCTCGCCGGGCCTGTCGCTCATCTTGCTGGGCCTGTCGCTCATCTTGCTGGGCCTGTCGCTCAGATTTCTGGGCCTGTTGCTCATCTTGTTTCTCTGCTAGCTGGAGCTGTTGCTCAAGGAACTGAGAAAAAATTGTCTCCATTTTTTTTTCTCCCCGTCTGTGTGTGTGAGTGGCCCTTCACATACAGGGCCCGTCCAACATCCCACTTCTGACACCACCTGTGGCAGGACGGCCTGTAGCCGAGGTCAGGGAACAGTCCACACGTGTAGTTTCAGGATAAATTAAAACGTTCAGTGGCTTTATTTCTCCACAGCAACATAACATGCGGGTACACTGTCCCTTTAAGCAAATAAATCCTGCTCCACGTTGGGAGAAAACTGACTAACACAGCAGTCCTAGCTAGCAGGCTGGCTGGCTAAACCATACCCAAACCGTATGAGTCTTTTTAAGCAGTCATGCAAACAAATGAAAGAAATCTTACTTTGGCTGCAGTAAGTAGTGTGCTGTATCCTTCTGGCTAGCAGCACATCTATCCATGTGCTCTCATCTGAGACAGGCAGCTACTGCTGGTAACAAGATCCTTATCTACCTTGCTGGCTCCCAGGTGTCATCTTACATCATGATTAGCTAGCTTCCACCTGAGTTAACCCTTATGAGTGCTGGATGAAGCACTCAGACATATGTTTCCAGGCATAACTGATAGGGGTTGACTTCACCCTGTCACACAGTGCTACATATATTATGTGGTAATGTTTGGGGTTTCTCAGAGCTTGTTGGGTATCTTTGTGTTTATCAACATTAATACACATATTTCTTCTGTCAGCCATAAACACTCTCCCACTCTTCAATCCAGGATGAAGTGTAGACCGACAATGAGGTGTATTCAATACCCTTTATGCTAATTGGTGAATTGGTATGAAGTTCTATCCTGAAGGGAGGAGTCATACACCTCCAAGGAACTTTTTAGTACAACAGAAACCATGTGAGCTAAAACCTACCCCTATGGTGGAATGTATTAGTAACACTATAATTAAATGTCCTTAAGGAGGCGGAGATTTAAACAGCTCAGCGCTGGACTCCGTAGCTACACATGCAAAGTAATTAGTCAGTGAAACTACCCTGTCACAACGCCGTAAAATAATTTTATAAATAAAAATATGTATGAAACTTGATATTTTAATTTCCTATACCTGATACTGATCCCTTTGTAACAGAGGATAACGCAGATTCGGTTGAAAGCAGAGGAAAAGTGTAACGCTGGTGCAAGTATCCTATTATAATATTAGGTTGAGCAGCTCATCCTCCTAGAGCTCCAAATTGCATTAAATTCATTATGTGTCTAAATTACTGTTGGTGGTCATTTGGCGAAGCAGCAAGTCCAGAAAGACTAAGGGCCTCATGCAGTAAGCGTTGATAAGGTATTTTTCGGCATTTTATAGCCAAAATTGGGTTTGAGATTCAGTAAGCGCCGATAAGTGCTTGATTTTGGCAAGTTTCGGAGCCGATAATTTTGTTATGGCCAGTCGGCTGCCGATAAGCCTGTTTTCGCCACTGATCGCCACTTTTTTAAATCGGCTGGATTCAAGAAAAAAAATCAGCTTATCGGGGCTGATCGGCACTACGAAATTGAGATGTTATGGCCAATTTCTCCCGCCAACTAAAGTTAGCAGTTTGGAGGGGAGAACGATCGCTAAGGCTGCCGGAACGGCACTTAGAAAAAAAAAATCTTCTGTACATCAATGGAGTCTATGGAGCGGGGACGTATAACAGTATAGTACTGTTTACGTTTCATTGCTCACAATACAAACGTCATTTGCATTCCCTGCATTGTGTCACAGCTGACGTGTATTATTTGCATAACATTGTACTTTTACATGTTTTCAGCATTTGCGGGTCACATTACTCATCATGTGATGATGTGTCAAGGGAAAATACTATACTCAACTCTTAAAGGAGAACCTCACGTCATATCACACATTTTACTGAACTGAGCGACAATTATTTACATGATGTTACACATGTCACACATGTCACACATACACCGTATATTCATGTTCCTTTACATTACACAATGCTTGTAATGTGTGACGCATCTTTAAACGTTCATGTACATCTTTATTCTCATGTTTACATCTAGTTTTGGTCCTCCCTATTTTCATGACGTCACTTATTGGACGCTCAATCACATTGCATGTTTACATTATAACCGTTGCATTACAAGCACTTCAACCTAACTTATACACACATGTACAGTAATTCATCATTGTGACACCTTGTAAACTCATTCTATAGCAACTATCCTCATTACAGAAATGCATGCATATGCACACGACTATTCATTGTTGTCAACATGTGACAATAACATGGCTAATTACACATGTTACAGCAAACTTTTCCCACGTCAATCTCAGCCTTTTTGTCTAATTACATGACTGACTGTTGCGTTCACAAGTGTTACATGCATTGCACATTCAACTATTTATTTTCAAGCAATCTTTGTACAAAGCTTCACGTCACATCATTGGCAAATATCATCATTCCCTGCAGAATACACACAACAAATACTTCTAAGAACAACTGCACACAGCTTGCCACAGAAGTACTTTATTATGTTAATGTAACACCTTGCATTTTACTATGTCACCTGACATCATCACATACCTATTTAAAGGACGCCCATTACCTGCTCATTCACAGCTACTCATTTCAAAATGTTGCGATTGTTTAGGAGACGGAGGAACATTCTTTTCTATGACATGCTTGCTGATCAAGAGAATGATATAGGGCAAGGGAGGGACAGACCGAGGGACAGGGACAGGGACAGGGAGAGGGACAGGCCGAGGGACAGGAGATCAGAGGAGAAGACAGAGGAGACAACTTGTGCCTCGTCCGCGTGTGTACAGGGAGAGAACCCTGTTAGATGGGATGAGTGAGGAGGAGATAGTAAGTCGCTATCGTTTGAGTTCAGCAGCAATCTTATCTCTTTATGAGGAGATAAGGGGAGATTTAGATTTTTTCACAGCCAGAGGTCGTGCAGTCCCTGGGCTTGTTAAAATGCTGTGCTCATTACATTATCTTGCTTCCGCGTCATACCAGACAACTGTGGGCATAGTGGGCGGGGTCTCGCAATCTACATTCTCGCGGGCCTTTACCCAGTTTCTCTATGCACTCAATAGACGCGCTAGGAATTATATTCATTTTCCTACAGAGGCAACAGAGTGGCTGGAAGTCAGGACTGGCTTTTATAATATAGCAGGGATACCATGTGTGCTGGGTGCAATCGATTGCACACATGTTGCTTTGATTGCACCTAGTCAGAGTGAGCATGTGTACCGCAATCGTAAGCACTACCATTCACTCAATGTACAGGTGGTATGTGATGCCACGATGAGGATAATGCATGTGGTACCCAAATTCCCTGGTTCCAGTCACGATTCCTCTATCCTGAGGAACTCTTCAGTCTTCCATGCGTTCGAAGAGGGACATTTTGAACATGGTTGGCTGCTGGGTGAGTACAGATTTACATGTTCTAACACAAAACACATTTTTATTTAGGAATGTTGGCATTGTAGAATTTGATCACTAATGTCAGCTTATGTGTGCTCCATTCATTATAGGTGACTCAGGATACGGAATTAGGCCGTGGCTCTTGACTCCGGTGCTAAACCCTCAAACTGAAGCAGAGGAGAGGTACAATGCAGCCCATATATCTACAAGATCTGTTATAGAGAGGACATTTGGCCTACTCAAGACCAGATTTAGGTGTCTGGACAGAACTGGTGGGGCTCTTCTATACAAGCCTCAAAAAGTGTCTGATATTATCCTTGCCTGTTGCATTTTGCACAATGTTGCACTCAGGCACAATGTACAATCAGACCTAGCTGAGCCTTTGGTAGACGTGCATCCCACCCATGTAGCTGCTGAAAATGAACAAACAGCCAGTGGTGGCCAGACACGCCAGAATCTCATCAATTCATTTTTTTCTTGTAAGTAAAAACATATATGTTCCAAGTTCTACTTTTATAGTTAAATTATGTTATCTTAACAATAATGTTTTTTTATATAACCTTCTGTTAGGACACAGATGAATATGGGTTGCACACCTTTCTTTTCTCTGCTGTGTGCACAAAGGGATGTGGCACCGGTATGTTATTGTTGCACAGGTTATATAATCCCTCTTCAATTGTACTTTAGTTGTGTGTATGTGAATACAACTGGGGTAACAAAGCACTAATATTTTAGCATTGTGTTGTTCCTTATGCTAAGACAATACACATATTATGCCCATAGTCATTCATGCTTCTAGTATGCTTACATCCAATGTTATTGGTGCAGTGTAACATGTACATCCATATGATGTGTACACCAGGCTGATTTACATTTTGAATGTGATTAAATATACATGGTGTTGCACATTTAACACCAAATACACACTTTGCTGTGTTGTTTACGGTACTGAAGATGGCATGTCAATGTTTGCAATTTATATATTGTTCCTTTGCATTATAGGTATATCTCCAGTATGACTGATCATGGTATGTATATTTGCTGACATCTCTCCTAAGATGTGCCTACCTCAATCTTCCTATAATTATTTGAAGTAAAAACCCAACATATTGGTTTAAAGACAAATGTAACATACATGTACTTTCTGTATCATGTATATGCATTTAGCTACTCTTGAGGTTTCATGTGCATTGTATTAGAAAATGATTACTCCCATTTCATCACATTTTATGTATGTTTCCTTATAAATTCCATTAATGTAATATAGAGGTGTTTGGAGAAAAGGGGATAACTGTACTTATTTGTTTACTTACGGGAGCTCATTCATCACGGATGAAATTGACTGATCATAACACTCCATGCATGAATGCCTGTAATCACAACAATGCGTACTACATCTTATATTTAGCAATGTAGGTGTTTATTAATGCTAGGAATTAATAGTCAACATTAATTAAAATTTGTGACATGTGTATGTATAAGTCACACGTGTGTGGATGTGTCCTACATGTACCAAGTGTAAAACTGTTAACAGAAACCACAATTTTGTCGCAAATGTTACTGTAATTTAGCATTTCTAATTTCCCACTATGACAATGTTGGTAATATTTTTGGAATGTCAATCACGTCACTTCATCATTATCATGATGATAATTATCAAGTATTCTCACAATTGTAACGTCAATCACGTGCACATTAGCATAGACACACTTTTTAAGACAACTGTTTGTGTCTGTATCAATTTGTGTAGGATCCATGTATAACACCGACAAATGATAACAGCAGCTTTATTATGGTAGCTTATATCATCATATTGACTATACTATTTATTTTTAGAACGTTTAATAAACACAGTAAACTATAGTTAGTTAGGTTAATGAAATATACACAGAAACGTACTTCATTACATGATGTTGATGTAATATTAAGAACATCATGCATTGTAGGGGACCACAACATCTGGGCAATAACATTATTTGCTACAGTCCCAAACCATTTTATCAACATACCCATGTAACAAGAGATTTTTAACAATAAATGGCTATTTGGTTGTAAGTGTCCTTTACATTGGGAGAAGGAGTGGCTCAGTGAGTAAAGACACACACTGGCACTGAGAGTTTGAAGCAGGGGAGTCTGGTTCAATTCCCGGTGTCGGCTCCTTGTGACCTTGGGCAAGTCACTTTATCTCCCTGTGCCTCAGGCGGCAAAAAATAAATTGTAAGTTCCACGGGCCAGGGACCTCAGCCTGAAAAATGTGTCTGTAAAGCGCTGCGTACAACTAGCAGCGCTATACATGAACATGCTCATATTATAATTATTATTATTGTTACATAGTTTCGACAGTCATATGTTCCATTACACAATAGAATACACAAATGTGTTAGCAGAGTGGGAATGGTTGTTATATATAAAACACACCATGCCATAAAATGTTATTAGTAATTAAAGAACACTCAAGAAAAATTCATGAGGCACTGTTTTTCAACATCATTATGTGAATTAAGTGCTTATGCAATATAGGCATAAGGGTATCACATTTTTAATTGTTTGTTAATAAGCGCTGCAAGCAATATAAAATTAGTTCCATATGTAGTATAGTAGTCGGTGGCTCCTCCTCACAATCATCTCATATAAAGGTAGACTCTTCTGAAATCATACATTGATCCGATTGTATCTTCCCCGACATCTCTGAAATACAGCAAACACATGATGGTCAAAGATGGCACCTTACTACATATGTATCCGTGACAACGCATTACGCAGCTCTATATGATTGTGTAGATACACACGTCAGTCACTTATATGTTAGCAGTACAAGTGTACATCAGTATGTAATCTTTCATTAAAGTAGTAGCAGGCATAACTATGTATATGAAGTGAACGTTGCCTGTATACTGAAAAATGTGCGCGCACATCTTAGTGTGCGCACGCACTTCACGCTTGGGTCGACTAACTGTTAGAGCATGCGCAAAACAATGCGTACGTTGTGCGTTCAATACATGTTGAAAATACCAGTAAACATAAAATCTTTATTTCAAATACAATGAAGACGAAACTACATTCGTTCTGAACGAGTACATCTGTATTCTTTTTAAACAGACGTGTTTGGACAGAAAGCACGGCCGATAACAAAATGCGCAAATGCAATGCGTGTGACGTCATGTTAAGCCAGCGTGAAACGCAAGCTAACACTCCTCCCACTCAATTAACATTCTGCTAACGCCCAGTGTACGCCCCCACTGTATGACACAGTGCAGTTACCGTTACTATAACAAAACAAGACAGCCAATAGGCTTTGAGGCGCGCACGTCGCTTGGGGGCGGGACTTACATCCGTAATCCTTTTTAAGGACGCCTTGGCCCATGACAAGGGTCCCACGTCATACGTGGTGGACCCGGTTTTTTATTTGGTAGATGTTGCATGATAACAAAACAGGTATGTGTTAGAGTTATGGTAAAATGTTGCTAATATGTTTAAAGGGATAGGAAAGTACGTATATTTATTCCGTCAGCAATGTGTACTACTCTTTCAGGTTC